>NC_134839.1:53483349-53535849 GCF_965363235.1 Mytilus galloprovincialis
GCGACAAAATTCTTTTTACAAATTGTTCGTTACATCCTCACTAATTTTTGGCTCATTTGGATCGAAGCGATTCGATTAAATTTTATAGGAGTTATCTACCTTTACGGAATAAATTTGTCGGTATGTTTTTTTAACTCATAAACCGTTGACCGTATAACCCTGGAATGTTTTTATTTGAGTCCCCTGGATCCTAACTTAGAAAATTAGGTCAAGGTCAAAGGTCAAGGTCATATTTTAGATTTTTATAAGTTTTTCATTTCCCTATAATTCTTGAACAGTTATAGATACAAAAATATTAAGCAGTGAAAAATGCTTGGTACTTCAAGGGGCAACTTTTTTACATTATGACTATATTGACTTTACCATCATGTAAGGGACATAACTCCCATCGATGGTTTTTAAAAAGCCATTTTTAGGCAAAACTCTTTAACAAAAGGTCCTTGACCCATAGGGTCTTTTGCAATGACCTTGTGTAGCAATGACCTTGACGAAAGTCACAAGGTCAAAGGTCAAGGTCATCAAATTATGTGGTTTTGGCACTATTTAAGCAGTTTTATGTGTGTTTGAATTTCAACCAACCAACCAACCAACCAACCAACCAACCAACCAATCAATCAATCAATCAATCAATCAATCAATCAATCAATCAATCAATCAATCAATCAATCAATCAATCAATGTTTCCGTTTCATGTGTTTGATACGGGATTCAAGGTCTCTTTTTTTTCGCTTGTTTTAATTGAGCCTATCAAACGTGTTTAACCAACATGTTTAACCAATATGTTTAACCAACGTGTTTAACCAACGTGTTTAACAAACCAACCAACCAATCAATGCATGTTTCCGTTTCATATGTTAAATACGGGATCCAAGATGTGTTTTTTTTTCGCTTGTTTAAATTGAGCCTATCCAACGTGTTTAACCAGCCAACGTGTTTCACCAATATGTTTAACCAACGTGTTTAACCAACATGTTTAACCAACCAACCAACCAACCAACCAACCAATCAATGCATGTTTCCGTTTTATGTGTTAAATACGGGATCCAAGATGTGGTTTTTTTTTTCGCTTGTTTAAATTGAGCCTATCCAACGTGTTTAACCAGCCAACGTGTTTCACCAATATGTTTAACCAACGTGTTTAACCAACCAACCAACCAACCAATCAATGCATGTTTCCGTTTCATGTGTTAAATACGGGATCCAAGATGGTTTTTTTTCCGCTTGTTTAAATTGAGCCTATCCAACGTGTTTAACCAGCCAACGTGTTTAACCAATATGTTTATCCAACGTGTTTAACCAACATGTTTAACCAACGTGTTTAACCAACCAACCAAACAATCAATCAATGCATGTTTCCGTTTCATGCGTTAAATACGGGATCCAATTTTGAGCCTATCCAATGTGTTTAACCAACGTGTTTAAGCAACATGTTTAAGCAACGTGTTTAACCAACCAACCAACTAATCAACCAATCAATCGATCAATCAATCAATCAATCAATCAATCAATCATGATCATGATCAATAAATCATGTTTCATGAAAAATCGAAATTCAATATTGTTCTTGCGTCACTTCTGAAAAAAAATCCACATGTACTCTGAAACTACAAGTACAATCGACCTCAAAATTTGCAGTCAGCAGGGCATACATGTACTGAAAGTTTATAAAAAAACTTGGTGCAGATATCTCTCAAAGCTTTTCCTAGACAAAAGAAATGGCAATGCCGTAAAAATCGCTTGCTAGGTCCGCAAATCTCAGTAAAAACCTACAATAAAATGTCCGCTCCGAGATTGAAATACTAATCTGTGTTACAAACAGGTGCTGAAAAATGTACAATATCAGAAAATAATCAATAAATGTGTTTTAAAGTAACACCGGATAAATTAAATCCAAAACATGCACTGCCCGTGAACTGTCATCAAGTTGTCAATTTCCTACAATGACAAAAGAAATTACATTGTGTACATTCCATCTCTATACATGTTGTCTGTTCAAGGTCCCGACCTAAAAAGAAATTAAAAGACTAAGTTTTTCTTAATATAAACCCGCGTCACGTGATGTCTCCTCAATCTTGCGCGCGCGCTGTATCTAAAATAAAAGAAAAACTTTCCAAACTAAACATGAAACTTCTCCGGTAACATAATAATATAGACCCCATACCAAAGCAAACAAACAAACAAATAAACAAATACCCCCCCCCCCCTTTTCCAAATCAATCAATAAAAAAAATCAATTATCCATTCATCAGAGGGGAAAGACTGCCTAACAATTGTTTTCAAAACAATTGCTTTATATTTATTATTAAGTCTTTCCACTTTTCTGTGGAAAGACTTATTGTATTTGTTCTGATTATTATTATTATTATTATTATTATTATTTTTTTTTTTCCGCCAACTTTTGTTCTTGCGATAAATGTTTGTTTCGCAATATGTCGCTTTGATATTTCTCAGATTGTATCGTATAGTTTATGCGCTTTTAAATTTCACCCTGCTAAGCCGAACCAATTTCTTTGTAAGAGTTATCTCCCCATTTACTGTTTATCATCAGAGTGTATCTCCTTCGTACCAAAAAGAGATAGCGACAAAATTCTTTTTACAAATTGTTCGTTACATCCTCACTAATTTTTGGCTCATTTGGATCGAAGCGATTCGATTAAATTTTATAGGAGTTATCTACCTTTACGGAATAAATTTGTCGGTATGTTTTTTTAACTCATAAACCGTTGACCGTATAACCCTGGAATGTTTTTATTTGAGTCCCCTGGATCCTAACTTAGAAAATTAGGTCAAGGTCAAAGGTCAAGGTCATATTTTAGATTTTTATAAGTTTTTCATTTCCCTATAATTCTTGAACAGTTATAGATACAAAAATATTAAGCAGTGAAAAATGCTTGGTACTTCAAGGGGCAACTTTTTTACATTATGACTATATTGACTTTACCATCATGTAAGGGACATAACTCCCATCGATGGTTTTTAAAAAGCCATTTTTAGGCAAAACTCTTTAACAAAAGGTCCTTGACCCATAGGGTCTTTTGCAATGACCTTGTGTAGCAATGACCTTGACGAAAGTCACAAGGTCAAAGGTCAAGGTCATCAAATTATGTGGTTTTGGCACTATTTAAGCAGTTTTATGTGTGTTTGAATTTCAACCAACCAACCAACCAACCAACCAACCAACCAACAATCAATCAATCAATCAATCAATCAATCAATCAATCAATCAATCAATCAATCAATCAATCAATCAATCAATGTTTCCGTTTCATGTGTTTGATACGGGATTCAAGGTCTCTTTTTTTTCGCTTGTTTTAATTGAGCCTATCAAACGTGTTTAACCAACATGTTTAACCAATATGTTTAACCAACGTGTTTAACCAACGTGTTTAACAAACCAACCAACCAATCAATGCATGTTTCCGTTTCATATGTTAAATACGGGATCCAAGATGTGTTTTTTTTTCGCTTGTTTAAATTGAGCCTATCCAACGTGTTTAACCAGCCAACGTGTTTCACCAATATGTTTAACCAACGTGTTTAACCAACATGTTTAACCAACCAACCAACCAACCAACCAACCAATCAATGCATGTTTCCGTTTTATGTGTTAAATACGGGATCCAAGATGTGGTTTTTTTTTTCGCTTGTTTAAATTGAGCCTATCCAACGTGTTTAACCAGCCAACGTGTTTCACCAATATGTTTAACCAACGTGTTTAACCAACCAACCAACCAACCAATCAATGCATGTTTCCGTTTCATGTGTTAAATACGGGATCCAAGATGGTTTTTTTTCCGCTTGTTTAAATTGAGCCTATCCAACGTGTTTAACCAGCCAACGTGTTTAACCAATATGTTTATCCAACGTGTTTAACCAACATGTTTAACCAACGTGTTTAACCAACCAACCAAACAATCAATCAATGCATGTTTCCGTTTCATGCGTTAAATACGGGATCCAATTTTGAGCCTATCCAATGTGTTTAACCAACGTGTTTAAGCAACATGTTTAAGCAACGTGTTTAACCAACCAACCAACTAATCAACCAATCAATCGATCAATCAATCAATCAATCAATCAATCAATCATGATCATGATCAATAAATCATGTTTCATGAAAAATCGAAATTCAATATTGTTCTTGCGTCACTTCTGAAAAAAAATCCACATGTACTCTGAAACTACAAGTACAATCGACCTCAAAATTTGCAGTCAGCAGGGCATACATGTACTGAAAGTTTATAAAAAAACTTGGTGCAGATATCTCTCAAAGCTTTTCCTAGACAAAAGAAATGGCAATGCCGTAAAAATCGCTTGCTAGGTCCGCAAATCTCAGTAAAAACCTACAATAAAATGTCCGCTCCGAGATTGAAATACTAATCTGTGTTACAAACAGGTGCTGAAAAATGTACAATATCAGAAAATAATCAATAAATGTGTTTTAAAGTAACACCGGATAAATTAAATCCAAAACATGCACTGCCCGTGAACTGTCATCAAGTTGTCAATTTCCTACAATGACAAAAGAAATTACATTGTGTACATTCCATCTCTATACATGTTGTCTGTTCAAGGTCCCGACCTAAAAAGAAATTAAAAGACTAAGTTTTTCTTAATATAAACCCGCGTCACGTGATGTCTCCTCAATCTTGCGCGCGCGCTGTATCTAAAATAAAAGAAAAACTTTCCAAACTAAACATGAAACTTCTCCGGTAACATAATAATATAGACCCCATACCAAAGCAAACAAACAAACAAATAAACAAATACCCCCCCCCCCCCCTTTTCCAAATCAATCAATAAAAAAAATCAATTATCCATTCATCAGAGGGGAAAGACTGCCTAACAATTGTTTTCAAAACAATTGCTTTATATTTATTATTAAGTCTTTCCACTTTTCTGTGGAAAGACTTATTGTATTTGTTCTGATTATTATTATTATTATTATTATTATTATTTTTTTTTTTCCGCCAACTTTTGTTCTTGCGATAAATGTTTGTTTCGCAATATGTCGCTTTGATATTTCTCAGATTGTATCGTATAGTTTATGCGCTTTTAAATTTCACCCTGCTAAGCCGAACCAATTTCTTTGTAAGAGTTATCTCCCCATTTACTGTTTATCATCAGAGTGTATCTCCTTCGTACCAAAAAGAGATAGCGACAAAATTCTTTTTACAAATTGTTCGTTACATCCTCACTAATTTTTGGCTCATTTGGATCGAAGCGATTCGATTAAATTTTATAGGAGTTATCTACCTTTACGGAATAAATTTGTCGGTATGTTTTTTTAACTCATAAACCGTTGACCGTATAACCCTGGAATGTTTTTATTTGAGTCCCCTGGATCCTAACTTAGAAAATTAGGTCAAGGTCAAAGGTCAAGGTCATATTTTAGATTTTTATAAGTTTTTCATTTCCCTATAATTCTTGAACAGTTATAGATACAAAAATATTAAGCAGTGAAAAATGCTTGGTACTTCAAGGGGCAACTTTTTTACATTATGACTATATTGACTTTACCATCATGTAAGGGACATAACTCCCATCGATGGTTTTTAAAAAGCCATTTTTAGGCAAAACTCTTTAACAAAAGGTCCTTGACCCATAGGGTCTTTTGCAATGACCTTGTGTAGCAATGACCTTGACGAAAGTCACAAGGTCAAAGGTCAAGGTCATCAAATTATGTGGTTTTGGCACTATTTAAGCAGTTTTATGTGTGTTTGAATTTCAACCAACCAACCAACCAACCAACCAACCAACCAATCAATCAATCAATCAATCAATCAATCAATCAATCAATCAATCAATCAATCAATCAATCAATCAATCAATGTTTCCGTTTCATGTGTTTGATACGGGATTCAAGGTCTCTTTTTTTTCGCTTGTTTTAATTGAGCCTATCAAACGTGTTTAACCAACATGTTTAACCAATATGTTTAACCAACGTGTTTAACCAACGTGTTTAACAAACCAACCAACCAATCAATGCATGTTTCCGTTTCATATGTTAAATACGGGATCCAAGATGTGTTTTTTTTTCGCTTGTTTAAATTGAGCCTATCCAACGTGTTTAACCAGCCAACGTGTTTCACCAATATGTTTAACCAACGTGTTTAACCAACATGTTTAACCAACCAACCAACCAACCAACCAACCAATCAATGCATGTTTCCGTTTTATGTGTTAAATACGGGATCCAAGATGTGGTTTTTTTTTTCGCTTGTTTAAATTGAGCCTATCCAACGTGTTTAACCAGCCAACGTGTTTCACCAATATGTTTAACCAACGTGTTTAACCAACCAACCAACCAACCAATCAATGCATGTTTCCGTTTCATGTGTTAAATACGGGATCCAAGATGGTTTTTTTTCCGCTTGTTTAAATTGAGCCTATCCAACGTGTTTAACCAGCCAACGTGTTTAACCAATATGTTTATCCAACGTGTTTAACCAACATGTTTAACCAACGTGTTTAACCAACCAACCAAACAATCAATCAATGCATGTTTCCGTTTCATGCGTTAAATACGGGATCCAATTTTGAGCCTATCCAATGTGTTTAACCAACGTGTTTAAGCAACATGTTTAAGCAACGTGTTTAACCAACCAACCAACTAATCAACCAATCAATCGATCAATCAATCAATCAATCAATCAATCAATCATGATCATGATCAATAAATCATGTTTCATGAAAAATCGAAATTCAATATTGTTCTTGCGTCACTTCTGAAAAAAAATCCACATGTACTCTGAAACTACAAGTACAATCGACCTCAAAATTTGCAGTCAGCAGGGCATACATGTACTGAAAGTTTATAAAAAAACTTGGTGCAGATATCTCTCAAAGCTTTTCCTAGACAAAAGAAATGGCAATGCCGTAAAAATCGCTTGCTAGGTCCGCAAATCTCAGTAAAAACCTACAATAAAATGTCCGCTCCGAGATTGAAATACTAATCTGTGTTACAAACAGGTGCTGAAAAATGTACAATATCAGAAAATAATCAATAAATGTGTTTTAAAGTAACACCGGATAAATTAAATCCAAAACATGCACTGCCCGTGAACTGTCATCAAGTTGTCAATTTCCTACAATGACAAAAGAAATTACATTGTGTACATTCCATCTCTATACATGTTGTCTGTTCAAGGTCCCGACCTAAAAAGAAATTAAAAGACTAAGTTTTTCTTAATATAAACCCGCGTCACGTGATGTCTCCTCAATCTTGCGCGCGCGCTGTATCTAAAATAAAAGAAAAACTTTCCAAACTAAACATGAAACTTCTCCGGTAACATAATAATATAGACCCCATACCAAAGCAAACAAACAAACAAATAAACAAATACCCCCCCCCCCCCCCTTTTCCAAATCAATCAATAAAAAAAATCAATTATCCATTCATCAGAGGGGAAAGACTGCCTAACAATTGTTTTCAAAACAATTGCTTTATATTTATTATTAAGTCTTTCCACTTTTCTGTGGAAAGACTTATTGTATTTGTTCTGATTATTATTATTATTATTATTATTATTATTTTTTTTTTTCCGCCAACTTTTGTTCTTGCGATAAATGTTTGTTTCGCAATATGTCGCTTTGATATTTCTCAGATTGTATCGTATAGTTTATGCGCTTTTAAATTTCACCCTGCTAAGCCGAACCAATTTCTTTGTAAGAGTTATCTCCCCATTTACTGTTTATCATCAGAGTGTATCTCCTTCGTACCAAAAAGAGATAGCGACAAAATTCTTTTTACAAATTGTTCGTTACATCCTCACTAATTTTTGGCTCATTTGGATCGAAGCGATTCGATTAAATTTTATAGGAGTTATCTAACCTTTACGGAATAAATTTGTCGGTATGTTTTTTTAACTCATAAACCGTTGACCGTATAACCCTGGAATGTTTTTATTTGAGTCCCCTGGATCCTAACTTAGAAAATTAGGTCAAGGTCAAAGGTCAAGGTCATATTTTAGATTTTTATAAGTTTTTCATTTCCCTATAATTCTTGAACAGTTATAGATACAAAAATATTAAGCAGTGAAAAATGCTTGGTACTTCAAGGGGCAACTTTTTTACATTATGACTATATTGACTTTACCATCATGTAAGGGACATAACTCCCATCGATGGTTTTTAAAAAGCCATTTTTAGGCAAAACTCTTTAACAAAAGGTCCTTGACCCATAGGGTCTTTTGCAATGACCTTGTGTAGCAATGACCTTGACGAAAGTCACAAGGTCAAAGGTCAAGGTCATCAAATTATGTGGTTTTGGCACTATTTAAGCAGTTTTATGTGTGTTTGAATTTCAACCAACCAACCAACCAACCAACCAACCAACCAATCAATCAATCAATCAATCAATCAATCAATCAATCAATCAATCAATCAATCAATCAATCAATCAATCAATGTTTCCGTTTCATGTGTTTGATACGGGATTCAAGGTCTCTTTTTTTTCGCTTGTTTTAATTGAGCCTATCAAACGTGTTTAACCAACATGTTTAACCAATATGTTTAACCAACGTGTTTAACCAACGTGTTTAACAAACCAACCAACCAATCAATGCATGTTTCCGTTTCATATGTTAAATACGGGATCCAAGATGTGTTTTTTTTTCGCTTGTTTAAATTGAGCCTATCCAACGTGTTTAACCAGCCAACGTGTTTCACCAATATGTTTAACCAACGTGTTTAACCAACATGTTTAACCAACCAACCAACCAACCAACCAACCAATCAATGCATGTTTCCGTTTTATGTGTTAAATACGGGATCCAAGATGTGGTTTTTTTTTTCGCTTGTTTAAATTGAGCCTATCCAACGTGTTTAACCAGCCAACGTGTTTCACCAATATGTTTAACCAACGTGTTTAACCAACCAACCAACCAACCAATCAATGCATGTTTCCGTTTCATGTGTTAAATACGGGATCCAAGATGGTTTTTTTTCCGCTTGTTTAAATTGAGCCTATCCAACGTGTTTAACCAGCCAACGTGTTTAACCAATATGTTTATCCAACGTGTTTAACCAACATGTTTAACCAACGTGTTTAACCAACCAACCAAACAATCAATCAATGCATGTTTCCGTTTCATGCGTTAAATACGGGATCCAATTTTGAGCCTATCCAATGTGTTTAACCAACGTGTTTAAGCAACATGTTTAAGCAACGTGTTTAACCAACCAACCAACTAATCAACCAATCAATCGATCAATCAATCAATCAATCGATCAATCAATCATGATCATGATCAATAAATCATGTTTCATGAAAAATCGAAATTCAATATTGTTCTTGCGTCACTTCTGAAAAAAAATCCACATGTACTCTGAAACTACAAGTACAATCGACCTCAAAATTTGCAGTCAGCAGGGCATACATGTACTGAAAGTTTATAAAAAAACTTGGTGCAGATATCTCTCAAAGCTTTTCCTAGACAAAAGAAATGGCAATGCCGTAAAAATCGCTTGCTAGGTCCGCAAATCTCAGTAAAAACCTACAATAAAATGTCCGCTCCGAGATTGAAATACTAATCTGTGTTACAAACAGGTGCTGAAAAATGTACAATATCAGAAAATAATCAATAAATGTGTTTTAAAGTAACACCGGATAAATTAAATCCAAAACATGCACTGCCCGTGAACTGTCATCAAGTTGTCAATTTCCTACAATGACAAAAGAAATTACATTGTGTACATTCCATCTCTATACATGTTGTCTGTTCAAGGTCCCGACCTAAAAAGAAATTAAAAGACTAAGTTTTTCTTAATATAAACCCGCGTCACGTGATGTCTCCTCAATCTTGCGCGCGCGCTGTATCTAAAATAAAAGAAAAACTTTCCAAACTAAACATGAAACTTCTCCGGTAACATAATAATATAGACCCCATACCAAAGCAAACAAACAAACAAATAAACAAATACCCCCCCCCCCCCTTTTCCAAATCAATCAATAAAAAAAATCAATTATCCATTCATCAGAGGGGAAAGACTGCCTAACAATTGTTTTCAAAACAATTGCTTTATATTTATTATTAAGTCTTTCCACTTTTCTGTGGAAAGACTTATTGTATTTGTTCTGATTATTATTATTATTATTATTATTATTATTTTTTTTTTTCCGCCAACTTTTGTTCTTGCGATAAATGTTTGTTTCGCAATATGTCGCTTTGATATTTCTCAGATTGTATCGTATAGTTTATGCGCTTTTAAATTTCACCCTGCTAAGCCGAACCAATTTCTTTGTAAGAGTTATCTCCCCATTTACTGTTTATCATCAGAGTGTATCTCCTTCGTACCAAAAAGAGATAGCGACAAAATTCTTTTTACAAATTGTTCGTTACATCCTCACTAATTTTTGGCTCATTTGGATCGAAGCGATTCGATTAAATTTTATAGGAGTTATCTACCTTTACGGAATAAATTTGTCGGTATGTTTTTTTAACTCATAAACCGTTGACCGTATAACCCTGGAATGTTTTTATTTGAGTCCCCTGGATCCTAACTTAGAAAATTAGGTCAAGGTCAAAGGTCAAGGTCATATTTTAGATTTTTATAAGTTTTTCATTTCCCTATAATTCTTGAACAGTTATAGATACAAAAATATTAAGCAGTGAAAAATGCTTGGTACTTCAAGGGGCAACTTTTTTACATTATGACTATATTGACTTTACCATCATGTAAGGGACATAACTCCCATCGATGGTTTTTAAAAAGCCATTTTTAGGCAAAACTCTTTAACAAAAGGTCCTTGACCCATAGGGTCTTTTGCAATGACCTTGTGTAGCAATGACCTTGACGAAAGTCACAAGGTCAAAGGTCAAGGTCATCAAATTATGTGGTTTTGGCACTATTTAAGCAGTTTTATGTGTGTTTGAATTTCAACCAACCAACCAACCAACCAACCAACCAACCAATCAATCAATCAATCAATCAATCAATCAATCAATCAATCAATCAATCAATCAATCAATCAATCAATCAATGTTTCCGTTTCATGTGTTTGATACGGGATTCAAGGTCTCTTTTTTTTCGCTTGTTTTAATTGAGCCTATCAAACGTGTTTAACCAACATGTTTAACCAATATGTTTAACCAACGTGTTTAACCAACGTGTTTAACAAACCAACCAACCAATCAATGCATGTTTCCGTTTCATATGTTAAATACGGGATCCAAGATGTGTTTTTTTTTCGCTTGTTTAAATTGAGCCTATCCAACGTGTTTAACCAGCCAACGTGTTTCACCAATATGTTTAACCAACGTGTTTAACCAACATGTTTAACCAACCAACCAACCAACCAACCAACCAATCAATGCATGTTTCCGTTTTATGTGTTAAATACGGGATCCAAGATGTGGTTTTTTTTTTCGCTTGTTTAAATTGAGCCTATCCAACGTGTTTAACCAGCCAACGTGTTTCACCAATATGTTTAACCAACGTGTTTAACCAACCAACCAACCAACCAATCAATGCATGTTTCCGTTTCATGTGTTAAATACGGGATCCAAGATGGTTTTTTTTCCGCTTGTTTAAATTGAGCCTATCCAACGTGTTTAACCAGCCAACGTGTTTAACCAATATGTTTATCCAACGTGTTTAACCAACATGTTTAACCAACGTGTTTAACCAACCAACCAAACAATCAATCAATGCATGTTTCCGTTTCATGCGTTAAATACGGGATCCAATTTTGAGCCTATCCAATGTGTTTAACCAACGTGTTTAAGCAACATGTTTAAGCAACGTGTTTAACCAACCAACCAACTAATCAACCAATCAATCGATCAATCAATCAATCAATCAATCAATCAATCATGATCATGATCAATAAATCATGTTTCATGAAAAATCGAAATTCAATATTGTTCTTGCGTCACTTCTGAAAAAAAATCCACATGTACTCTGAAACTACAAGTACAATCGACCTCAAAATTTGCAGTCAGCAGGGCATACATGTACTGAAAGTTTATAAAAAAACTTGGTGCAGATATCTCTCAAAGCTTTTCCTAGACAAAAGAAATGGCAATGCCGTAAAAATCGCTTGCTAGGTCCGCAAATCTCAGTAAAAACCTACAATAAAATGTCCGCTCCGAGATTGAAATACTAATCTGTGTTACAAACAGGTGCTGAAAAATGTACAATATCAGAAAATAATCAATAAATGTGTTTTAAAGTAACACCGGATAAATTAAATCCAAAACATGCACTGCCCGTGAACTGTCATCAAGTTGTCAATTTCCTACAATGACAAAAGAAATTACATTGTGTACATTCCATCTCTATACATGTTGTCTGTTCAAGGTCCCGACCTAAAAAGAAATTAAAAGACTAAGTTTTTCTTAATATAAACCCGCGTCACGTGATGTCTCCTCAATCTTGCGCGCGCGCTGTATCTAAAATAAAAGAAAAACTTTCCAAACTAAACATGAAACTTCTCCGGTAACATAATAATATAGACCCCATACCAAAGCAAACAAACAAACAAATAAACAAATACCCCCCCCCCCCTTTTCCAAATCAATCAATAAAAAAAATCAATTATCCATTCATCAGAGGGGAAAGACTGCCTAACAATTGTTTTCAAAACAATTGCTTTATATTTATTATTAAGTCTTTCCACTTTTCTGTGGAAAGACTTATTGTATTTGTTCTGATTATTATTATTATTATTATTATTATTATTTTTTTTTTTCCGCCAACTTTTGTTCTTGCGATAAATGTTTGTTTCGCAATATGTCGCTTTGATATTTCTCAGATTGTATCGTATAGTTTATGCGCTTTTAAATTTCACCCTGCTAAGCCGAACCAATTTCTTTGTAAGAGTTATCTCCCCATTTACTGTTTATCATCAGAGTGTATCTCCTTCGTACCAAAAAGAGATAGCGACAAAATTCTTTTTACAAATTGTTCGTTACATCCTCACTAATTTTTGGCTCATTTGGATCGAAGCGATTCGATTAAATTTTATAGGAGTTATCTACCTTTACGGAATAAATTTGTCGGTATGTTTTTTTAACTCATAAACCGTTGACCGTATAACCCTGGAATGTTTTTATTTGAGTCCCCTGGATCCTAACTTAGAAAATTAGGTCAAGGTCAAAGGTCAAGGTCATATTTTAGATTTTTATAAGTTTTTCATTTCCCTATAATTCTTGAACAGTTATAGATACAAAAATATTAAGCAGTGAAAAATGCTTGGTACTTCAAGGGGCAACTTTTTTACATTATGACTATATTGACTTTACCATCATGTAAGGGACATAACTCCCATCGATGGTTTTTAAAAAGCCATTTTTAGGCAAAACTCTTTAACAAAAGGTCCTTGACCCATAGGGTCTTTTGCAATGACCTTGTGTAGCAATGACCTTGACGAAAGTCACAAGGTCAAAGGTCAAGGTCATCAAATTATGTGGTTTTGGCACTATTTAAGCAGTTTTATGTGTGTTTGAATTTCAACCAACCAACCAACCAACCAACCAACCAACCAATCAATCAATCAATCAATCAATCAATCAATCAATCAATCAATCAATCAATCAATCAATCAATCAATGTTTCCGTTTCATGTGTTTGATACGGGATTCAAGGTCTCTTTTTTTTCGCTTGTTTTAATTGAGCCTATCAAACGTGTTTAACCAACATGTTTAACCAATATGTTTAACCAACGTGTTTAACCAACGTGTTTAACAAACCAACCAACCAATCAATGCATGTTTCCGTTTCATATGTTAAATACGGGATCCAAGATGTGTTTTTTTTTCGCTTGTTTAAATTGAGCCTATCCAACGTGTTTAACCAGCCAACGTGTTTCACCAATATGTTTAACCAACGTGTTTAACCAACATGTTTAACCAACCAACCAACCAACCAACCAACCAACCAATCAATGCATGTTTCCGTTTTATGTGTTAAATACGGGATCCAAGATGTGGTTTTTTTTTTCGCTTGTTTAAATTGAGCCTATCCAACGTGTTTAACCAGCCAACGTGTTTCACCAATATGTTTAACCAACGTGTTTAACCAACCAACCAACCAACCAATCAATGCATGTTTCCGTTTCATGTGTTAAATACGGGATCCAAGATGGTTTTTTTTCCGCTTGTTTAAATTGAGCCTATCCAACGTGTTTAACCAGCCAACGTGTTTAACCAATATGTTTATCCAACGTGTTTAACCAACATGTTTAACCAACGTGTTTAACCAACCAACCAAACAATCAATCAATGCATGTTTCCGTTTCATGCGTTAAATACGGGATCCAATTTTGAGCCTATCCAATGTGTTTAACCAACGTGTTTAAGCAACATGTTTAAGCAACGTGTTTAACCAACCAACCAACTAATCAACCAATCAATCGATCAATCAATCAATCAATCAATCAATCAATCATGATCATGATCAATAAATCATGTTTCATGAAAAATCGAAATTCAATATTGTTCTTGCGTCACTTCTGAAAAAAAATCCACATGTACTCTGAAACTACAAGTACAATCGACCTCAAAATTTGCAGTCAGCAGGGCATACATGTACTGAAAGTTTATAAAAAAACTTGGTGCAGATATCTCTCAAAGCTTTTCCTAGACAAAAGAAATGGCAATGCCGTAAAAATCGCTTGCTAGGTCCGCAAATCTCAGTAAAAACCTACAATAAAATGTCCGCTCCGAGATTGAAATACTAATCTGTGTTACAAACAGGTGCTGAAAAATGTACAATATCAGAAAATAATCAATAAATGTGTTTTAAAGTAACACCGGATAAATTAAATCCAAAACATGCACTGCCCGTGAACTGTCATCAAGTTGTCAATTTCCTACAATGACAAAAGAAATTACATTGTGTACATTCCATCTCTATACATGTTGTCTGTTCAAGGTCCCGACCTAAAAAGAAATTAAAAGACTAAGTTTTTCTTAATATAAACCCGCGTCACGTGATGTCTCCTCAATCTTGCGCGCGCGCTGTATCTAAAATAAAAGAAAAACTTTCCAAACTAAACATGAAACTTCTCCGGTAACATAATAATATAGACCCCATACCAAAGCAAACAAACAAACAAATAAACAAATACCCCCCCCCCCCTTTTTCCAAATCAATCAATAAAAAAAATCAATTATCCATTCATCAGAGGGGAAAGACTGCCTAACAATTGTTTTCAAAACAATTGCTTTATATTTATTATTAAGTCTTTCCACTTTTCTGTGGAAAGACTTATTGTATTTGTTCTGATTATTATTATTATTATTATTATTATTTTTTTTTTTTTTCCGCCAACTTTTGTTCTTGCGATAAATGTTTGTTTCGCAATATGTCGCTTTGATATTTCTCAGATTGTATCGTATAGTTTATGCGCTTTTAAATTTCACCCTGCTAAGCCGAACCAATTTCTTTGTAAGAGTTATCTCCCCATTTACTGTTTATCATCAGAGTGTATCTCCTTCGTACCAAAAAGAGATAGCGACAAAATTCTTTTTACAAATTGTTCGTTACATCCTCACTAATTTTTGGCTCATTTGGATCGAAGCGATTCGATTAAATTTTATAGGAGTTATCTACCTTTACGGAATAAATTTGTCGGTATGTTTTTTTAACTCATAAACCGTTGACCGTATAACCCTGGAATGTTTTTATTTGAGTCCCCTGGATCCTAACTTAGAAAATTAGGTCAAGGTCAAAGGTCAAGGTCATATTTTAGATTTTTATAAGTTTTTCATTTCCCTATAATTCTTGAACAGTTATAGATACAAAAATATTAAGCAGTGAAAAATGCTTGGTACTTCAAGGGGCAACTTTTTTACATTATGACTATATTGACTTTACCATCATGTAAGGGACATAACTCCCATCGATGGTTTTTAAAAAGCCATTTTTAGGCAAAACTCTTTAACAAAAGGTCCTTGACCCATAGGGTCTTTTGCAATGACCTTGTGTAGCAATGACCTTGACGAAAGTCACAAGGTCAAAGGTCAAGGTCATCAAATTATGTGGTTTTGGCACTATTTAAGCAGTTTTATGTGTGTTTGAATTTCAACCAACCAACCAACCAACCAACCAACCAACCAATCAATCAATCAATCAATCAATCAATCAATCAATCAATCAATCAATCAATCAATCAATCAATCAATCAATGTTTCCGTTTCATGTGTTTGATACGGGATTCAAGGTCTCTTTTTTTTCGCTTGTTTTAATTGAGCCTATCAAACGTGTTTAACCAACATGTTTAACCAATATGTTTAACCAACGTGTTTAACCAACGTGTTTAACAAACCAACCAACCAATCAATGCATGTTTCCGTTTCATATGTTAAATACGGGATCCAAGATGTGTTTTTTTTTCGCTTGTTTAAATTGAGCCTATCCAACGTGTTTAACCAGCCAACGTGTTTCACCAATATGTTTAACCAACGTGTTTAACCAACATGTTTAACCAACCAACCAACCAACCAACCAACCAACCAATCAATGCATGTTTCCGTTTTATGTGTTAAATACGGGATCCAAGATGTGGTTTTTTTTTTCGCTTGTTTAAATTGAGCCTATCCAACGTGTTTAACCAGCCAACGTGTTTCACCAATATGTTTAACCAACGTGTTTAACCAACCAACCAACCAACCAATCAATGCATGTTTCCGTTTCATGTGTTAAATACGGGATCCAAGATGGTTTTTTTTCCGCTTGTTTAAATTGAGCCTATCCAACGTGTTTAACCAGCCAACGTGTTTAACCAATATGTTTATCCAACGTGTTTAACCAACATGTTTAACCAACGTGTTTAACCAACCAACCAAACAATCAATCAATGCATGTTTCCGTTTCATGCGTTAAATACGGGATCCAATTTTGAGCCTATCCAATGTGTTTAACCAACGTGTTTAAGCAACATGTTTAAGCAACGTGTTTAACCAACCAACCAACTAATCAACCAATCAATCGATCAATCAATCAATCAATCAATCAATCAATCATGATCATGATCAATAAATCATGTTTCATGAAAAATCGAAATTCAATATTGTTCTTGCGTCACTTCTGAAAAAAAATCCACATGTACTCTGAAACTACAAGTACAATCGACCTCAAAATTTGCAGTCAGCAGGGCATACATGTACTGAAAGTTTATAAAAAAACTTGGTGCAGATATCTCTCAAAGCTTTTCCTAGACAAAAGAAATGGCAATGCCGTAAAAATCGCTTGCTAGGTCCGCAAATCTCAGTAAAAACCTACAATAAAATGTCCGCTCCGAGATTGAAATACTAATCTGTGTTACAAACAGGTGCTGAAAAATGTACAATATCAGAAAATAATCAATAAATGTGTTTTAAAGTAACACCGGATAAATTAAATCCAAAACATGCACTGCCCGTGAACTGTCATCAAGTTGTCAATTTCCTACAATGACAAAAGAAATTACATTGTGTACATTCCATCTCTATACATGTTGTCTGTTCAAGGTCCCGACCTAAAAAGAAATTAAAAGACTAAGTTTTTCTTAATATAAACCCGCGTCACGTGATGTCTCCTCAATCTTGCGCGCGCGCTGTATCTAAAATAAAAGAAAAACTTTCCAAACTAAACATGAAACTTCTCCGGTAACATAATAATATAGACCCCATACCAAAGCAAACAAACAAACAAATAAACAAATACCCCCCCCCCCCTTTTCCAAATCAATCAATAAAAAAAATCAATTATCCATTCATCAGAGGGGAAAGACTGCCTAACAATTGTTTTCAAAACAATTGCTTTATATTTATTATTAAGTCTTTCCACTTTTCTGTGGAAAGACTTATTGTATTTGTTCTGATTATTATTATTATTATTATTATTATTTTTTTTTTTTTTCCGCCAACTTTTGTTCTTGCGATAAATGTTTGTTTCGCAATATGTCGCTTTGATATTTCTCAGATTGTATCGTATAGTTTATGCGCTTTTAAATTTCACCCTGCTAAGCCGAACCAATTTCTTTGTAAGAGTTATCTCCCCATTTACTGTTTATCATCAGAGTGTATCTCCTTCGTACCAAAAAGAGATAGCGACAAAATTCTTTTTACAAATTGTTCGTTACATCCTCACTAATTTTTGGCTCATTTGGATCGAAGCGATTCGATTAAATTTTATAGGAGTTATCTACCTTTACGGAATAAATTTGTCGGTATGTTTTTTTAACTCATAAACCGTTGACCGTATAACCCTGGAATGTTTTTATTTGAGTCCCCTGGATCCTAACTTAGAAAATTAGGTCAAGGTCAAAGGTCAAGGTCATATTTTAGATTTTTATAAGTTTTTCATTTCCCTATAATTCTTGAACAGTTATAGATACAAAAATATTAAGCAGTGAAAAATGCTTGGTACTTCAAGGGGCAACTTTTTTACATTATGACTATATTGACTTTACCATCATGTAAGGGACATAACTCCCATCGATGGTTTTTAAAAAGCCATTTTTAGGCAAAACTCTTTAACAAAAGGTCCTTGACCCATAGGGTCTTTTGCAATGACCTTGTGTAGCAATGACCTTGACGAAAGTCACAAGGTCAAAGGTCAAGGTCATCAAATTATGTGGTTTTGGCACTATTTAAGCAGTTTTATGTGTGTTTGAATTTCAACCAACCAACCAACCAACCAACCAACCAACCAATCAATCAATCAATCAATCAATCAATCAATCAATCAATCAATCAATCAATCAATCAATCAATCAATCAATGTTTCCGTTTCATGTGTTTGATACGGGATTCAAGGTCTCTTTTTTTTCGCTTGTTTTAATTGAGCCTATCAAACGTGTTTAACCAACATGTTTAACCAATATGTTTAACCAACGTGTTTAACCAACGTGTTTAACAAACCAACCAACCAATCAATGCATGTTTCCGTTTCATATGTTAAATACGGGATCCAAGATGTGTTTTTTTTTCGCTTGTTTAAATTGAGCCTATCCAACGTGTTTAACCAGCCAACGTGTTTCACCAATATGTTTAACCAACGTGTTTAACCAACATGTTTAACCAACCAACCAACCAACCAACCAACCAACCAATCAATGCATGTTTCCGTTTTATGTGTTAAATACGGGATCCAAGATGTGGTTTTTTTTTTCGCTTGTTTAAATTGAGCCTATCCAACGTGTTTAACCAGCCAACGTGTTTCACCAATATGTTTAACCAACGTGTTTAACCAACCAACCAACCAACCAATCAATGCATGTTTCCGTTTCATGTGTTAAATACGGGATCCAAGATGGTTTTTTTTCCGCTTGTTTAAATTGAGCCTATCCAACGTGTTTAACCAGCCAACGTGTTTAACCAATATGTTTATCCAACGTGTTTAACCAACATGTTTAACCAACGTGTTTAACCAACCAACCAAACAATCAATCAATGCATGTTTCCGTTTCATGCGTTAAATACGGGATCCAATTTTGAGCCTATCCAATGTGTTTAACCAACGTGTTTAAGCAACATGTTTAAGCAACGTGTTTAACCAACCAACCAACTAATCAACCAATCAATCGATCAATCAATCAATCAATCAATCAATCAATCATGATCATGATCAATAAATCATGTTTCATGAAAAATCGAAATTCAATATTGTTCTTGCGTCACTTCTGAAAAAAAATCCACATGTACTCTGAAACTACAAGTACAATCGACCTCAAAATTTGCAGTCAGCAGGGCATACATGTACTGAAAGTTTATAAAAAAACTTGGTGCAGATATCTCTCAAAGCTTTTCCTAGACAAAAGAAATGGCAATGCCGTAAAAATCGCTTGCTAGGTCCGCAAATCTCAGTAAAAACCTACAATAAAATGTCCGCTCCGAGATTGAAATACTAATCTGTGTTACAAACAGGTGCTGAAAAATGTACAATATCAGAAAATAATCAATAAATGTGTTTTAAAGTAACACCGGATAAATTAAATCCAAAACATGCACTGCCCGTGAACTGTCATCAAGTTGTCAATTTCCTACAATGACAAAAGAAATTACATTGTGTACATTCCATCTCTATACATGTTGTCTGTTCAAGGTCCCGACCTAAAAAGAAATTAAAAGACTAAGTTTTTCTTAATATAAACCCGCGTCACGTGATGTCTCCTCAATCTTGCGCGCGCGCTGTATCTAAAATAAAAGAAAAACTTTCCAAACTAAACATGAAACTTCTCCGGTAACATAATAATATAGACCCCATACCAAAGCAAACAAACAAACAAATAAACAAATACCCCCCCCCCCCCTTTTCCAAATCAATCAATAAAAAAAATCAATTATCCATTCATCAGAGGGGAAAGACTGCCTAACAATTGTTTTCAAAACAATTGCTTTATATTTATTATTAAGTCTTTCCACTTTTCTGTGGAAAGACTTATTGTATTTGTTCTGATTATTATTATTATTATTATTATTATTATTTTTTTTTTTCCGCCAACTTTTGTTCTTGCGATAAATGTTTGTTTCGCAATATGTCGCTTTGATATTTCTCAGATTGTATCGTATAGTTTATGCGCTTTTAAATTTCACCCTGCTAAGCCGAACCAATTTCTTTGTAAGAGTTATCTCCCCATTTACTGTTTATCATCAGAGTGTATCTCCTTCGTACCAAAAAGAGATAGCGACAAAATTCTTTTTACAAATTGTTCGTTACATCCTCACTAATTTTTGGCTCATTTGGATCGAAGCGATTCGATTAAATTTTATAGGAGTTATCTACCTTTACGGAATAAATTTGTCGGTATGTTTTTTTAACTCATAAACCGTTGACCGTATAACCCTGGAATGTTTTTATTTGAGTCCCCTGGATCCTAACTTAGAAAATTAGGTCAAGGTCAAAGGTCAAGGTCATATTTTAGATTTTTATAAGTTTTTCATTTCCCTATAATTCTTGAACAGTTATAGATACAAAAATATTAAGCAGTGAAAAATGCTTGGTACTTCAAGGGGCAACTTTTTTACATTATGACTATATTGACTTTACCATCATGTAAGGGACATAACTCCCATCGATGGTTTTTAAAAAGCCATTTTTAGGCAAAACTCTTTAACAAAAGGTCCTTGACCCATAGGGTCTTTTGCAATGACCTTGTGTAGCAATGACCTTGACGAAAGTCACAAGGTCAAAGGTCAAGGTCATCAAATTATGTGGTTTTGGCACTATTTAAGCAGTTTTATGTGTGTTTGAATTTCAACCAACCAACCAACCAACCAACCAACCAACCAATCAATCAATCAATCAATCAATCAATCAATCAATCAATCAATCAATCAATCAATCAATCAATCAATCAATCAATGTTTCCGTTTCATGTGTTTGATACGGGATTCAAGGTCTCTTTTTTTTCGCTTGTTTTAATTGAGCCTATCAAACGTGTTTAACCAACATGTTTAACCAATATGTTTAACCAACGTGTTTAACCAACGTGTTTAACAAACCAACCAACCAATCAATGCATGTTTCCGTTTCATATGTTAAATACGGGATCCAAGATGTGTTTTTTTTTCGCTTGTTTAAATTGAGCCTATCCAACGTGTTTAACCAGCCAACGTGTTTCACCAATATGTTTAACCAACGTGTTTAACCAACATGTTTAACCAACCAACCAACCAACCAACCAACCAACCAATCAATGCATGTTTCCGTTTTATGTGTTAAATACGGGATCCAAGATGTGGTTTTTTTTTTCGCTTGTTTAAATTGAGCCTATCCAACGTGTTTAACCAGCCAACGTGTTTCACCAATATGTTTAACCAACGTGTTTAACCAACCAACCAACCAACCAATCAATGCATGTTTCCGTTTCATGTGTTAAATACGGGATCCAAGATGGTTTTTTTTCCGCTTGTTTAAATTGAGCCTATCCAACGTGTTTAACCAGCCAACGTGTTTAACCAATATGTTTATCCAACGTGTTTAACCAACATGTTTAACCAACGTGTTTAACCAACCAACCAAACAATCAATCAATGCATGTTTCCGTTTCATGCGTTAAATACGGGATCCAATTTTGAGCCTATCCAATGTGTTTAACCAACGTGTTTAAGCAACATGTTTAAGCAACGTGTTTAACCAACCAACCAACTAATCAACCAATCAATCGATCAATCAATCAATCAATCAATCAATCAATCATGATCATGATCAATAAATCATGTTTCATGAAAAATCGAAATTCAATATTGTTCTTGCGTCACTTCTGAAAAAAAATCCACATGTACTCTGAAA
Organism: Mytilus galloprovincialis; assembly: GCF_965363235.1. Lineage (NCBI taxonomy): Eukaryota > Metazoa > Mollusca > Bivalvia > Mytilida > Mytilidae > Mytilus > Mytilus galloprovincialis. The sequence continues at coordinate 53,505,574 of NC_134839.1, forward strand.
CTACAAGTACAATCGACCTCAAAATTTGCAGTCAGCAGGGCATACATGTACTGAAAGTTTATAAAAAAACTTGGTGCAGATATCTCTCAAAGCTTTTCCTAGACAAAAGAAATGGCAATGCCGTAAAAATCGCTTGCTAGGTCCGCAAATCTCAGTAAAAACCTACAATAAAATGTCCGCTCCGAGATTGAAATACTAATCTGTGTTACAAACAGGTGCTGAAAAATGTACAATATCAGAAAATAATCAATAAATGTGTTTTAAAGTAACACCGGATAAATTAAATCCAAAACATGCACTGCCCGTGAACTGTCATCAAGTTGTCAATTTCCTACAATGACAAAAGAAATTACATTGTGTACATTCCATCTCTATACATGTTGTCTGTTCAAGGTCCCGACCTAAAAAGAAATTAAAAGACTAAGTTTTTCTTAATATAAACCCGCGTCACGTGATGTCTCCTCAATCTTGCGCGCGCGCTGTATCTAAAATAAAAGAAAAACTTTCCAAACTAAACATGAAACTTCTCCGGTAACATAATAATATAGACCCCATACCAAAGCAAACAAACAAACAAATAAACAAATACCCCCCCCCCCCCTTTTCCAAATCAATCAATAAAAAAAATCAATTATCCATTCATCAGAGGGGAAAGACTGCCTAACAATTGTTTTCAAAACAATTGCTTTATATTTATTATTAAGTCTTTCCACTTTTCTGTGGAAAGACTTATTGTATTTGTTCTGATTATTATTATTATTATTATTATTATTATTTTTTTTTTTCCGCCAACTTTTGTTCTTGCGATAAATGTTTGTTTCGCAATATGTCGCTTTGATATTTCTCAGATTGTATCGTATAGTTTATGCGCTTTTAAATTTCACCCTGCTAAGCCGAACCAATTTCTTTGTAAGAGTTATCTCCCCATTTACTGTTTATCATCAGAGTGTATCTCCTTCGTACCAAAAAGAGATAGCGACAAAATTCTTTTTACAAATTGTTCGTTACATCCTCACTAATTTTTGGCTCATTTGGATCGAAGCGATTCGATTAAATTTTATAGGAGTTATCTACCTTTACGGAATAAATTTGTCGGTATGTTTTTTTAACTCATAAACCGTTGACCGTATAACCCTGGAATGTTTTTATTTGAGTCCCCTGGATCCTAACTTAGAAAATTAGGTCAAGGTCAAAGGTCAAGGTCATATTTTAGATTTTTATAAGTTTTTCATTTCCCTATAATTCTTGAACAGTTATAGATACAAAAATATTAAGCAGTGAAAAATGCTTGGTACTTCAAGGGGCAACTTTTTTACATTATGACTATATTGACTTTACCATCATGTAAGGGACATAACTCCCATCGATGGTTTTTAAAAAGCCATTTTTAGGCAAAACTCTTTAACAAAAGGTCCTTGACCCATAGGGTCTTTTGCAATGACCTTGTGTAGCAATGACCTTGACGAAAGTCACAAGGTCAAAGGTCAAGGTCATCAAATTATGTGGTTTTGGCACTATTTAAGCAGTTTTATGTGTGTTTGAATTTCAACCAACCAACCAACCAACCAACCAACCAACCAATCAATCAATCAATCAATCAATCAATCAATCAATCAATCAATGTTTCCGTTTCATGTGTTTGATACGGGATTCAAGGTCTCTTTTTTTTCGCTTGTTTTAATTGAGCCTATCAAACGTGTTTAACCAACATGTTTAACCAATATGTTTAACCAACGTGTTTAACCAACGTGTTTAACAAACCAACCAACCAATCAATGCATGTTTCCGTTTCATATGTTAAATACGGGATCCAAGATGTGTTTTTTTTTCGCTTGTTTAAATTGAGCCTATCCAACGTGTTTAACCAGCCAACGTGTTTCACCAATATGTTTAACCAACGTGTTTAACCAACATGTTTAACCAACCAACCAACCAACCAACCAACCAACCAATCAATGCATGTTTCCGTTTTATGTGTTAAATACGGGATCCAAGATGTGGTTTTTTTTTTCGCTTGTTTAAATTGAGCCTATCCAACGTGTTTAACCAGCCAACGTGTTTCACCAATATGTTTAACCAACGTGTTTAACCAACCAACCAACCAACCAATCAATGCATGTTTCCGTTTCATGTGTTAAATACGGGATCCAAGATGGTTTTTTTTCCGCTTGTTTAAATTGAGCCTATCCAACGTGTTTAACCAGCCAACGTGTTTAACCAATATGTTTATCCAACGTGTTTAACCAACATGTTTAACCAACGTGTTTAACCAACCAACCAAACAATCAATCAATGCATGTTTCCGTTTCATGCGTTAAATACGGGATCCAATTTTGAGCCTATCCAATGTGTTTAACCAACGTGTTTAAGCAACATGTTTAAGCAACGTGTTTAACCAACCAACCAACTAATCAACCAATCAATCGATCAATCAATCAATCAATCAATCAATCAATCATGATCATGATCAATAAATCATGTTTCATGAAAAATCGAAATTCAATATTGTTCTTGCGTCACTTCTGAAAAAAAATCCACATGTACTCTGAAACTACAAGTACAATCGACCTCAAAATTTGCAGTCAGCAGGGCATACATGTACTGAAAGTTTATAAAAAAACTTGGTGCAGATATCTCTCAAAGCTTTTCCTAGACAAAAGAAATGGCAATGCCGTAAAAATCGCTTGCTAGGTCCGCAAATCTCAGTAAAAACCTACAATAAAATGTCCGCTCCGAGATTGAAATACTAATCTGTGTTACAAACAGGTGCTGAAAAATGTACAATATCAGAAAATAATCAATAAATGTGTTTTAAAGTAACACCGGATAAATTAAATCCAAAACATGCACTGCCCGTGAACTGTCATCAAGTTGTCAATTTCCTACAATGACAAAAGAAATTACATTGTGTACATTCCATCTCTATACATGTTGTCTGTTCAAGGTCCCGACCTAAAAAGAAATTAAAAGACTAAGTTTTTCTTAATATAAACCCGCGTCACGTGATGTCTCCTCAATCTTGCGCGCGCGCTGTATCTAAAATAAAAGAAAAACTTTCCAAACTAAACATGAAACTTCTCCGGTAACATAATAATATAGACCCCATACCAAAGCAAACAAACAAACAAATAAACAAATACCCCCCCCCCCCCCTTTTCCAAATCAATCAATAAAAAAAATCAATTATCCATTCATCAGAGGGGAAAGACTGCCTAACAATTGTTTTCAAAACAATTGCTTTATATTTATTATTAAGTCTTTCCACTTTTCTGTGGAAAGACTTATTGTATTTGTTCTGATTATTATTATTATTATTATTATTATTATTTTTTTTTTTCCGCCAACTTTTGTTCTTGCGATAAATGTTTGTTTCGCAATATGTCGCTTTGATATTTCTCAGATTGTATCGTATAGTTTATGCGCTTTTAAATTTCACCCTGCTAAGCCGAACCAATTTCTTTGTAAGAGTTATCTCCCCATTTACTGTTTATCATCAGAGTGTATCTCCTTCGTACCAAAAAGAGATAGCGACAAAATTCTTTTTACAAATTGTTCGTTACATCCTCACTAATTTTTGGCTCATTTGGATCGAAGCGATTCGATTAAATTTTATAGGAGTTATCTACCTTTACGGAATAAATTTGTCGGTATGTTTTTTTAACTCATAAACCGTTGACCGTATAACCCTGGAATGTTTTTATTTGAGTCCCCTGGATCCTAACTTAGAAAATTAGGTCAAGGTCAAAGGTCAAGGTCATATTTTAGATTTTTATAAGTTTTTCATTTCCCTATAATTCTTGAACAGTTATAGATACAAAAATATTAAGCAGTGAAAAATGCTTGGTACTTCAAGGGGCAACTTTTTTACATTATGACTATATTGATTTTACCATCATGTAAGGGACATAACTCCCATCGATGGTTTTTAAAAAGCCATTTTTAGGCAAAACTCTTTAACAAAAGGTCCTTGACCCATAGGGTCTTTTGCAATGACCTTGTGTAGCAATGACCTTGACGAAAGTCACAAGGTCAAAGGTCAAGGTCATCAAATTATGTGGTTTTGGCACTATTTAAGCAGTTTTATGTGTGTTTGAATTTAACCAACCAACCAACCAACCAACCAACCAACCAATCAATCAATCAATCAATCAATCAATCAATCAATCAATCAATCAATCAATCAATCAATCAATCAATCAATCAATGTTTCCGTTTCATGTGTTTGATACGGGATTCAAGGTCTCTTTTTTTTCGCTTGTTTTAATTGAGCCTATCAAACGTGTTTAACCAACATGTTTAACCAATATGTTTAACCAACGTGTTTAACCAACGTGTTTAACAAACCAACCAACCAATCAATGCATGTTTCCGTTTCATATGTTAAATACGGGATCCAAGATGTGTTTTTTTTTCGCTTGTTTAAATTGAGCCTATCCAACGTGTTTAACCAGCCAACGTGTTTCACCAATATGTTTAACCAACGTGTTTAACCAACATGTTTAACCAACCAACCAACCAACCAACCAACCAATCAATGCATGTTTCCGTTTTATGTGTTAAATACGGGATCCAAGATGTGGTTTTTTTTTTCGCTTGTTTAAATTGAGCCTATCCAACGTGTTTAACCAGCCAACGTGTTTCACCAATATGTTTAACCAACGTGTTTAACCAACCAACCAACCAACCAATCAATGCATGTTTCCGTTTCATGTGTTAAATACGGGATCCAAGATGGTTTTTTTTCCGCTTGTTTAAATTGAGCCTATCCAACGTGTTTAACCAGCCAACGTGTTTAACCAATATGTTTATCCAACGTGTTTAACCAACATGTTTAACCAACGTGTTTAACCAACCAACCAAACAATCAATCAATGCATGTTTCCGTTTCATGCGTTAAATACGGGATCCAATTTTGAGCCTATCCAATGTGTTTAACCAACGTGTTTAAGCAACATGTTTAAGCAACGTGTTTAACCAACCAACCAACTAATCAACCAATCAATCGATCAATCAATCAATCAATCAATCAATCAATCATGATCATGATCAATAAATCATGTTTCATGAAAAATCGAAATTCAATATTGTTCTTGCGTCACTTCTGAAAAAAAATCCACATGTACTCTGAAACTACAAGTACAATCGACCTCAAAATTTGCAGTCAGCAGGGCATACATGTACTGAAAGTTTATAAAAAAACTTGGTGCAGATATCTCTCAAAGCTTTTCCTAGACAAAAGAAATGGCAATGCCGTAAAAATCGCTTGCTAGGTCCGCAAATCTCAGTAAAAACCTACAATAAAATGTCCGCTCCGAGATTGAAATACTAATCTGTGTTACAAACAGGTGCTGAAAAATGTACAATATCAGAAAATAATCAATAAATGTGTTTTAAAGTAACACCGGATAAATTAAATCCAAAACATGCACTGCCCGTGAACTGTCATCAAGTTGTCAATTTCCTACAATGACAAAAGAAATTACATTGTGTACATTCCATCTCTATACATGTTGTCTGTTCAAGGTCCCGACCTAAAAAGAAATTAAAAGACTAAGTTTTTCTTAATATAAACCCGCGTCACGTGATGTCTCCTCAATCTTGCGCGCGCGCTGTATCTAAAATAAAAGAAAAACTTTCCAAACTAAACATGAAACTTCTCCGGTAACATAATAATATAGACCCCATACCAAAGCAAACAAACAAACAAATAAACAAATACCCCCCCCCCCCCTTTTCCAAATCAATCAATAAAAAAAATCAATTATCCATTCATCAGAGGGGAAAGACTGCCTAACAATTGTTTTCAAAACAATTGCTTTATATTTATTATTAAGTCTTTCCACTTTTCTGTGGAAAGACTTATTGTATTTGTTCTGATTATTATTATTATTATTATTATTATTATTTTTTTTTTTCCGCCAACTTTTGTTCTTGCGATAAATGTTTGTTTCGCAATATGTCGCTTTGATATTTCTCAGATTGTATCGTATAGTTTATGCGCTTTTAAATTTCACCCTGCTAAGCCGAACCAATTTCTTTGTAAGAGTTATCTCCCCATTTACTGTTTATCATCAGAGTGTATCTCCTTCGTACCAAAAAGAGATAGCGACAAAATTCTTTTTACAAATTGTTCGTTACATCCTCACTAATTTTTGGCTCATTTGGATCGAAGCGATTCGATTAAATTTTATAGGAGTTATCTACCTTTACGGAATAAATTTGTCGGTATGTTTTTTTAACTCATAAACCGTTGACCGTATAACCCTGGAATGTTTTTATTTGAGTCCCCTGGATCCTAACTTAGAAAATTAGGTCAAGGTCAAAGGTCAAGGTCATATTTTAGATTTTTATAAGTTTTTCATTTCCCTATAATTCTTGAACAGTTATAGATACAAAAATATTAAGCAGTGAAAAATGCTTGGTACTTCAAGGGGCAACTTTTTTACATTATGACTATATTGATTTTACCATCATGTAAGGGACATAACTCCCATCGATGGTTTTTAAAAAGCCATTTTTAGGCAAAACTCTTTAACAAAAGGTCCTTGACCCATAGGGTCTTTTGCAATGACCTTGTGTAGCAATGACCTTGACGAAAGTCACAAGGTCAAAGGTCAAGGTCATCAAATTATGTGGTTTTGGCACTATTTAAGCAGTTTTATGTGTGTTTGAATTTCAACCAACCAACCAACCAACCAACCAACCAACCAATCAATCAATCAATCAATCAATCAATCAATCAATCAATCAATCAATCAATCAATCAATCAATCAATCAATGTTTCCGTTTCATGTGTTTGATACGGGATTCAAGGTCTCTTTTTTTTCGCTTGTTTTAATTGAGCCTATCAAACGTGTTTAACCAACATGTTTAACCAATATGTTTAACCAACGTGTTTAACCAACGTGTTTAACAAACCAACCAACCAATCAATGCATGTTTCCGTTTCATATGTTAAATACGGGATCCAAGATGTGTTTTTTTTTCGCTTGTTTAAATTGAGCCTATCCAACGTGTTTAACCAGCCAACGTGTTTCACCAATATGTTTAACCAACGTGTTTAACCAACATGTTTAACCAACCAACCAACCAACCAACCAACCAATCAATGCATGTTTCCGTTTTATGTGTTAAATACGGGATCCAAGATGTGGTTTTTTTTTTCGCTTGTTTAAATTGAGCCTATCCAACGTGTTTAACCAGCCAACGTGTTTCACCAATATGTTTAACCAACGTGTTTAACCAACCAACCAACCAACCAATCAATGCATGTTTCCGTTTCATGTGTTAAATACGGGATCCAAGATGGTTTTTTTTCCGCTTGTTTAAATTGAGCCTATCCAACGTGTTTAACCAGCCAACGTGTTTAACCAATATGTTTATCCAACGTGTTTAACCAACATGTTTAACCAACGTGTTTAACCAACCAACCAAACAATCAATCAATGCATGTTTCCGTTTCATGCGTTAAATACGGGATCCAATTTTGAGCCTATCCAATGTGTTTAACCAACGTGTTTAAGCAACATGTTTAAGCAACGTGTTTAACCAACCAACCAACTAATCAACCAATCAATCGATCAATCAATCAATCAATCAATCAATCAATCATGATCATGATCAATAAATCATGTTTCATGAAAAATCGAAATTCAATATTGTTCTTGCGTCACTTCTGAAAAAAAATCCACATGTACTCTGAAACTACAAGTACAATCGACCTCAAAATTTGCAGTCAGCAGGGCATACATGTACTGAAAGTTTATAAAAAAACTTGGTGCAGATATCTCTCAAAGCTTTTCCTAGACAAAAGAAATGGCAATGCCGTAAAAATCGCTTGCTAGGTCCGCAAATCTCAGTAAAAACCTACAATAAAATGTCCGCTCCGAGATTGAAATACTAATCTGTGTTACAAACAGGTGCTGAAAAATGTACAATATCAGAAAATAATCAATAAATGTGTTTTAAAGTAACACCGGATAAATTAAATCCAAAACATGCACTGCCCGTGAACTGTCATCAAGTTGTCAATTTCCTACAATGACAAAAGAAATTACATTGTGTACATTCCATCTCTATACATGTTGTCTGTTCAAGGTCCCGACCTAAAAAGAAATTAAAAGACTAAGTTTTTCTTAATATAAACCCGCGTCACGTGATGTCTCCTCAATCTTGCGCGCGCGCTGTATCTAAAATAAAAGAAAAACTTTCCAAACTAAACATGAAACTTCTCCGGTAACATAATAATATAGACCCCATACCAAAGCAAACAAACAAACAAATAAACAAATACCCCCCCCCCCCCTTTTCCAAATCAATCAATAAAAAAAATCAATTATCCATTCATCAGAGGGGAAAGACTGCCTAACAATTGTTTTCAAAACAATTGCTTTATATTTATTATTAAGTCTTTCCACTTTTCTGTGGAAAGACTTATTGTATTTGTTCTGATTATTATTATTATTATTATTATTATTATTTTTTTTTTTCCGCCAACTTTTGTTCTTGCGATAAATGTTTGTTTCGCAATATGTCGCTTTGATATTTCTCAGATTGTATCGTATAGTTTATGCGCTTTTAAATTTCACCCTGCTAAGCCGAACCAATTTCTTTGTAAGAGTTATCTCCCCATTTACTGTTTATCATCAGAGTGTATCTCCTTCGTACCAAAAAGAGATAGCGACAAAATTCTTTTTACAAATTGTTCGTTACATCCTCACTAATTTTTGGCTCATTTGGATCGAAGCGATTCGATTAAATTTTATAGGAGTTATCTACCTTTACGGAATAAATTTGTCGGTATGTTTTTTTAACTCATAAACCGTTGACCGTATAACCCTGGAATGTTTTTATTTGAGTCCCCTGGATCCTAACTTAGAAAATTAGGTCAAGGTCAAAGGTCAAGGTCATATTTTAGATTTTTATAAGTTTTTCATTTCCCTATAATTCTTGAACAGTTATAGATACAAAAATATTAAGCAGTGAAAAATGCTTGGTACTTCAAGGGGCAACTTTTTTACATTATGACTATATTGATTTTACCATCATGTAAGGGACATAACTCCCATCGATGGTTTTTAAAAAGCCATTTTTAGGCAAAACTCTTTAACAAAAGGTCCTTGACCCATAGGGTCTTTTGCAATGACCTTGTGTAGCAATGACCTTGACGAAAGTCACAAGGTCAAAGGTCAAGGTCATCAAATTATGTGGTTTTGGCACTATTTAAGCAGTTTTATGTGTGTTTGAATTTCAACCAACCAACCAACCAACCAACCAACCAACATCAATCAATCAATCAATCAATCAATCAATCAATCAATCAATCAATCAATCAATCAATCAATCAATCAATGTTTCCGTTTCATGTGTTTGATACGGGATTCAAGGTCTCTTTTTTTTCGCTTGTTTTAATTGAGCCTATCAAACGTGTTTAACCAACATGTTTAACCAATATGTTTAACCAACGTGTTTAACCAACGTGTTTAACAAACCAACCAACCAATCAATGCATGTTTCCGTTTCATATGTTAAATACGGGATCCAAGATGTGTTTTTTTTTCGCTTGTTTAAATTGAGCCTATCCAACGTGTTTAACCAGCCAACGTGTTTCACCAATATGTTTAACCAACGTGTTTAACCAACATGTTTAACCAACCAACCAACCAACCAACCAACCAATCAATGCATGTTTCCGTTTTATGTGTTAAATACGGGATCCAAGATGTGGTTTTTTTTTTCGCTTGTTTAAATTGAGCCTATCCAACGTGTTTAACCAGCCAACGTGTTTCACCAATATGTTTAACCAACGTGTTTAACCAACCAACCAACCAACCAATCAATGCATGTTTCCGTTTCATGTGTTAAATACGGGATCCAAGATGGTTTTTTTTCCGCTTGTTTAAATTGAGCCTATCCAACGTGTTTAACCAGCCAACGTGTTTAACCAATATGTTTATCCAACGTGTTTAACCAACATGTTTAACCAACGTGTTTAACCAACCAACCAAACAATCAATCAATGCATGTTTCCGTTTCATGCGTTAAATACGGGATCCAATTTTGAGCCTATCCAATGTGTTTAACCAACGTGTTTAAGCAACATGTTTAAGCAACGTGTTTAACCAACCAACCAACTAATCAACCAATCAATCGATCAATCAATCAATCAATCAATCAATCAATCATGATCATGATCAATAAATCATGTTTCATGAAAAATCGAAATTCAATATTGTTCTTGCGTCACTTCTGAAAAAAAATCCACATGTACTCTGAAACTACAAGTACAATCGACCTCAAAATTTGCAGTCAGCAGGGCATACATGTACTGAAAGTTTATAAAAAAACTTGGTGCAGATATCTCTCAAAGCTTTTCCTAGACAAAAGAAATGGCAATGCCGTAAAAATCGCTTGCTAGGTCCGCAAATCTCAGTAAAAACCTACAATAAAATGTCCGCTCCGAGATTGAAATACTAATCTGTGTTACAAACAGGTGCTGAAAAATGTACAATATCAGAAAATAATCAATAAATGTGTTTTAAAGTAACACCGGATAAATTAAATCCAAAACATGCACTGCCCGTGAACTGTCATCAAGTTGTCAATTTCCTACAATGACAAAAGAAATTACATTGTGTACATTCCATCTCTATACATGTTGTCTGTTCAAGGTCCCGACCTAAAAAGAAATTAAAAGACTAAGTTTTTCTTAATATAAACCCGCGTCACGTGATGTCTCCTCAATCTTGCGCGCGCGCTGTATCTAAAATAAAAGAAAAACTTTCCAAACTAAACATGAAACTTCTCCGGTAACATAATAATATAGACCCCATACCAAAGCAAACAAACAAACAAATAAACAAATACCCCCCCCCCCCCTTTTCCAAATCAATCAATAAAAAAAATCAATTATCCATTCATCAGAGGGGAGGGGAAAGACTGCCTAACAATTGTTTTCAAAACAATTGCTTTATATTTATTATTAAGTCTTTCCACTTTTCTGTGGAAAGACTTATTGTATTTGTTCTGATTATTATTATTATTATTATTATTATTATTTTTTTTTTTCCGCCAACTTTTGTTCTTGCGATAAATGTTTGTTTCGCAATATGTCGCTTTGATATTTCTCAGATTGTATCGTATAGTTTATGCGCTTTTAAATTTCACCCTGCTAAGCCGAACCAATTTCTTTGTAAGAGTTATCTCCCCATTTACTGTTTATCATCAGAGTGTATCTCCTTCGTACCAAAAAGAGATAGCGACAAAATTCTTTTTACAAATTGTTCGTTACATCCTCACTAATTTTTGGCTCATTTGGATCGAAGCGATTCGATTAAATTTTATAGGAGTTATCTACCTTTACGGAATAAATTTGTCGGTATGTTTTTTTAACTCATAAACCGTTGACCGTATAACCCTGGAATGTTTTTATTTGAGTCCCCTGGATCCTAACTTAGAAAATTAGGTCAAGGTCAAAGGTCAAGGTCATATTTTAGATTTTTATAAGTTTTTCATTTCCCTATAATTCTTGAACAGTTATAGATACAAAAATATTAAGCAGTGAAAAATGCTTGGTACTTCAAGGGGCAACTTTTTTACATTATGACTATATTGATTTTACCATCATGTAAGGGACATAACTCCCATCGATGGTTTTTAAAAAGCCATTTTTAGGCAAAACTCTTTAACAAAAGGTCCTTGACCCATAGGGTCTTTTGCAATGACCTTGTGTAGCAATGACCTTGACGAAAGTCACAAGGTCAAAGGTCAAGGTCATCAAATTATGTGGTTTTGGCACTATTTAAGCAGTTTTATGTGTGTTTGAATTTCAACCAACCAACCAACCAACCAACCAACCAACCAATCAATCAATCAATCAATCAATCAATCAATCAATCAATCAATCAATCAATCAATCAATCAATCAATCAATGTTTCCGTTTCATGTGTTTGATACGGGATTCAAGGTCTCTTTTTTTTCGCTTGTTTTAATTGAGCCTATCAAACGTGTTTAACCAACATGTTTAACCAATATGTTTAACCAACGTGTTTAACCAACGTGTTTAACAAACCAACCAACCAATCAATGCATGTTTCCGTTTCATATGTTAAATACGGGATCCAAGATGTGTTTTTTTTTCGCTTGTTTAAATTGAGCCTATCCAACGTGTTTAACCAGCCAACGTGTTTCACCAATATGTTTAACCAACGTGTTTAACCAACATGTTTAACCAACCAACCAACCAACCAACCAACCAATCAATGCATGTTTCCGTTTTATGTGTTAAATACGGGATCCAAGATGTGGTTTTTTTTTTCGCTTGTTTAAATTGAGCCTATCCAACGTGTTTAACCAGCCAACGTGTTTCACCAATATGTTTAACCAACGTGTTTAACCAACCAACCAACCAACCAATCAATGCATGTTTCCGTTTCATGTGTTAAATACGGGATCCAAGATGGTTTTTTTTCCGCTTGTTTAAATTGAGCCTATCCAACGTGTTTAACCAGCCAACGTGTTTAACCAATATGTTTATCCAACGTGTTTAACCAACATGTTTAACCAACGTGTTTAACCAACCAACCAAACAATCAATCAATGCATGTTTCCGTTTCATGCGTTAAATACGGGATCCAATTTTGAGCCTATCCAATGTGTTTAACCAACGTGTTTAAGCAACATGTTTAAGCAACGTGTTTAACCAACCAACCAACTAATCAACCAATCAATCGATCAATCAATCAATCAATCAATCAATCAATCATGATCATGATCAATAAATCATGTTTCATGAAAAATCGAAATTCAATATTGTTCTTGCGTCACTTCTGAAAAAAAATCCACATGTACTCTGAAACTACAAGTACAATCGACCTCAAAATTTGCAGTCAGCAGGGCATACATGTACTGAAAGTTTATAAAAAAACTTGGTGCAGATATCTCTCAAAGCTTTTCCTAGACAAAAGAAATGGCAATGCCGTAAAAATCGCTTGCTAGGTCCGCAAATCTCAGTAAAAACCTACAATAAAATGTCCGCTCCGAGATTGAAATACTAATCTGTGTTACAAACAGGTGCTGAAAAATGTACAATATCAGAAAATAATCAATAAATGTGTTTTAAAGTAACACCGGATAAATTAAATCCAAAACATGCACTGCCCGTGAACTGTCATCAAGTTGTCAATTTCCTACAATGACAAAAGAAATTACATTGTGTACATTCCATCTCTATACATGTTGTCTGTTCAAGGTCCCGACCTAAAAAGAAATTAAAAGACTAAGTTTTTCTTAATATAAACCCGCGTCACGTGATGTCTCCTCAATCTTGCGCGCGCGCTGTATCTATCTAAAATAAAAGAAAAACTTTCCAAACTAAACATGAAACTTCTCCGGTAACATAATAATATAGACCCCATACCAAAGCAAACAAACAAACAAATAAACAAATACCCCCCCCCCCCCTTTTCCAAATCAATCAATAAAAAAAATCAATTATCCATTCATCAGAGGGGAAAGACTGCCTAACAATTGTTTTCAAAACAATTGCTTTATATTTATTATTAAGTCTTTCCACTTTTCTGTGGAAAGACTTATTGTATTTGTTCTGATTATTATTATTATTATTATTATTATTATTTTTTTTTTTCCGCCAACTTTTGTTCTTGCGATAAATGTTTGTTTCGCAATATGTCGCTTTGATATTTCTCAGATTGTATCGTATAGTTTATGCGCTTTTAAATTTCACCCTGCTAAGCCGAACCAATTTCTTTGTAAGAGTTATCTCCCCATTTACTGTTTATCATCAGAGTGTATCTCCTTCGTACCAAAAAGAGATAGCGACAAAATTCTTTTTACAAATTGTTCGTTACATCCTCACTAATTTTTGGCTCATTTGGATCGAAGCGATTCGATTAAATTTTATAGGAGTTATCTACCTTTACGGAATAAATTTGTCGGTATGTTTTTTTAACTCATAAACCGTTGACCGTATAACCCTGGAATGTTTTTATTTGAGTCCCCTGGATCCTAACTTAGAAAATTAGGTCAAGGTCAAAGGTCAAGGTCATATTTTAGATTTTTATAAGTTTTTCATTTCCCTATAATTCTTGAACAGTTATAGATACAAAAATATTAAGCAGTGAAAAATGCTTGGTACTTCAAGGGGCAACTTTTTTACATTATGACTATATTGATTTTACCATCATGTAAGGGACATAACTCCCATCGATGGTTTTTAAAAAGCCATTTTTAGGCAAAACTCTTTAACAAAAGGTCCTTGACCCATAGGGTCTTTTGCAATGACCTTGTGTAGCAATGACCTTGACGAAAGTCACAAGGTCAAAGGTCAAGGTCATCAAATTATGTGGTTTTGGCACTATTTAAGCAGTTTTATGTGTGTTTGAATTTCAACCAACCAACCAACCAACCAACCAACCAATCAATCAATCAATCAATCAATCAATCAATCAATCAATCAATCAATCAATCAATCAATCAATCAATCAATCAATCAATGTTTCCGTTTCATGTGTTTGATACGGGATTCAAGGTCTCTTTTTTTTCGCTTGTTTTAATTGAGCCTATCAAACGTGTTTAACCAACATGTTTAACCAATATGTTTAACCAACGTGTTTAACCAACGTGTTTAACAAACCAACCAACCAATCAATGCATGTTTCCGTTTCATATGTTAAATACGGGATCCAAGATGTGTTTTTTTTTCGCTTGTTTAAATTGAGCCTATCCAACGTGTTTAACCAGCCAACGTGTTTCACCAATATGTTTAACCAACGTGTTTAACCAACATGTTTAACCAACCAACCAACCAACCAACCAACCAATCAATGCATGTTTCCGTTTTATGTGTTAAATACGGGATCCAAGATGTGGTTTTTTTTTTCGCTTGTTTAAATTGAGCCTATCCAACGTGTTTAACCAGCCAACGTGTTTCACCAATATGTTTAACCAACGTGTTTAACCAACCAACCAACCAACCAATCAATGCATGTTTCCGTTTCATGTGTTAAATACGGGATCCAAGATGGTTTTTTTTCCGCTTGTTTAAATTGAGCCTATCCAACGTGTTTAACCAGCCAACGTGTTTAACCAATATGTTTATCCAACGTGTTTAACCAACATGTTTAACCAACGTGTTTAACCAACCAACCAAACAATCAATCAATGCATGTTTCCGTTTCATGCGTTAAATACGGGATCCAATTTTGAGCCTATCCAATGTGTTTAACCAACGTGTTTAAGCAACATGTTTAAGCAACGTGTTTAACCAACCAACCAACTAATCAACCAATCAATCGATCAATCAATCAATCAATCAATCAATCAATCATGATCATGATCAATAAATCATGTTTCATGAAAAATCGAAATTCAATATTGTTCTTGCGTCACTTCTGAAAAAAAATCCACATGTACTCTGAAACTACAAGTACAATCGACCTCAAAATTTGCAGTCAGCAGGGCATACATGTACTGAAAGTTTATAAAAAAACTTGGTGCAGATATCTCTCAAAGCTTTTCCTAGACAAAAGAAATGGCAATGCCGTAAAAATCGCTTGCTAGGTCCGCAAATCTCAGTAAAAACCTACAATAAAATGTCCGCTCCGAGATTGAAATACTAATCTGTGTTACAAACAGGTGCTGAAAAATGTACAATATCAGAAAATAATCAATAAATGTGTTTTAAAGTAACACCGGATAAATTAAATCCAAAACATGCACTGCCCGTGAACTGTCATCAAGTTGTCAATTTCCTACAATGACAAAAGAAATTACATTGTGTACATTCCATCTCTATACATGTTGTCTGTTCAAGGTCCCGACCTAAAAAGAAATTAAAAGACTAAGTTTTTCTTAATATAAACCCGCGTCACGTGATGTCTCCTCAATCTTGCGCGCGCGCTGTATCTAAAATAAAAGAAAAACTTTCCAAACTAAACATGAAACTTCTCCGGTAACATAATAATATAGACCCCATACCAAAGCAAACAAACAAACAAATAAACAAATACCCCCCCCCCCCCTTTTCCAAATCAATCAATAAAAAAAATCAATTATCCATTCATCAGAGGGGAAAGACTGCCTAACAATTGTTTTCAAAACAATTGCTTTATATTTATTATTAAGTCTTTCCACTTTTCTGTGGAAAGACTTATTGTATTTGTTCTGATTATTATTATTATTATTATTATTATTATTTTTTTTTTTCCGCCAACTTTTGTTCTTGCGATAAATGTTTGTTTCGCAATATGTCGCTTTGATATTTCTCAGATTGTATCGTATAGTTTATGCGCTTTTAAATTTCACCCTGCTAAGCCGAACCAATTTCTTTGTAAGAGTTATCTCCCCATTTACTGTTTATCATCAGAGTGTATCTCCTTCGTACCAAAAAGAGATAGCGACAAAATTCTTTTTACAAATTGTTCGTTACATCCTCACTAATTTTTGGCTCATTTGGATCGAAGCGATTCGATTAAATTTTATAGGAGTTATCTACCTTTACGGAATAAATTTGTCGGTATGTTTTTTTAACTCATAAACCGTTGACCGTATAACCCTGGAATGTTTTTATTTGAGTCCCCTGGATCCTAACTTAGAAAATTAGGTCAAGGTCAAAGGTCAAGGTCATATTTTAGATTTTTATAAGTTTTTCATTTCCCTATAATTCTTGAACAGTTATAGATACAAAAATATTAAGCAGTGAAAAATGCTTGGTACTTCAAGGGGCAACTTTTTTACATTATGACTATATTGATTTTACCATCATGTAAGGGACATAACTCCCATCGATGGTTTTTAAAAAGCCATTTTTAGGCAAAACTCTTTAACAAAAGGTCCTTGACCCATAGGGTCTTTTGCAATGACCTTGTGTAGCAATGACCTTGACGAAAGTCACAAGGTCAAAGGTCAAGGTCATCAAATTATGTGGTTTTGGCACTATTTAAGCAGTTTTATGTGTGTTTGAATTTCAACCAACCAACCAACCAACCAACCAACCAACCAACAATCAATCAATCAATCAATCAATCAATCAATCAATCAATCAATCAATCAATCAATCAATCAATCAATCAATCAATGTTTCCGTTTCATGTGTTTGATACGGGATTCAAGGTCTCTTTTTTTTCGCTTGTTTTAATTGAGCCTATCAAACGTGTTTAACCAACATGTTTAACCAATATGTTTAACCAACGTGTTTAACCAACGTGTTTAACAAACCAACCAACCAATCAATGCATGTTTCCGTTTCATATGTTAAATACGGGATCCAAGATGTGTTTTTTTTTCGCTTGTTTAAATTGAGCCTATCCAACGTGTTTAACCAGCCAACGTGTTTCACCAATATGTTTAACCAACGTGTTTAACCAACATGTTTAACCAACCAACCAACCAACCAACCAACCAATCAATGCATGTTTCCGTTTTATGTGTTAAATACGGGATCCAAGATGTGGTTTTTTTTTTCGCTTGTTTAAATTGAGCCTATCCAACGTGTTTAACCAGCCAACGTGTTTCACCAATATGTTTAACCAACGTGTTTAACCAACCAACCAACCAACCAATCAATGCATGTTTCCGTTTCATGTGTTAAATACGGGATCCAAGATGGTTTTTTTTCCGCTTGTTTAAATTGAGCCTATCCAACGTGTTTAACCAGCCAACGTGTTTAACCAATATGTTTATCCAACGTGTTTAACCAACATGTTTAACCAACGTGTTTAACCAACCAACCAAACAATCAATCAATGCATGTTTCCGTTTCATGCGTTAAATACGGGATCCAATTTTGAGCCTATCCAATGTGTTTAACCAACGTGTTTAAGCAACATGTTTAAGCAACGTGTTTAACCAACCAACCAACTAATCAACCAATCAATCGATCAATCAATCAATCAATCAATCAATCAATCATGATCATGATCAATAAATCATGTTTCATGAAAAATCGAAATTCAATATTGTTCTTGCGTCACTTCTGAAAAAAAATCCACATGTACTCTGAAACTACAAGTACAATCGACCTCAAAATTTGCAGTCAGCAGGGCATACATGTACTGAAAGTTTATAAAAAAACTTGGTGCAGATATCTCTCAAAGCTTTTCCTAGACAAAAGAAATGGCAATGCCGTAAAAATCGCTTGCTAGGTCCGCAAATCTCAGTAAAAACCTACAATAAAATGTCCGCTCCGAGATTGAAATACTAATCTGTGTTACAAACAGGTGCTGAAAAATGTACAATATCAGAAAATAATCAATAAATGTGTTTTAAAGTAACACCGGATAAATTAAATCCAAAACATGCACTGCCCGTGAACTGTCATCAAGTTGTCAATTTCCTACAATGACAAAAGAAATTACATTGTGTACATTCCATCTCTATACATGTTGTCTGTTCAAGGTCCCGACCTAAAAAGAAATTAAAAGACTAAGTTTTTCTTAATATAAACCCGCGTCACGTGATGTCTCCTCAATCTTGCGCGCGCGCTGTATCTAAAATAAAAGAAAAACTTTCCAAACTAAACATGAAACTTCTCCGGTAACATAATAATATAGACCCCATACCAAAGCAAACAAACAAACAAATAAACAAATACCCCCCCCCCCCCTTTTCCAAATCAATCAATAAAAAAAATCAATTATCCATTCATCAGAGGGGAAAGACTGCCTAACAATTGTTTTCAAAACAATTGCTTTATATTTATTATTAAGTCTTTCCACTTTTCTGTGGAAAGACTTATTGTATTTGTTCTGATTATTATTATTATTATTATTATTATTATTTTTTTTTTTCCGCCAACTTTTGTTCTTGCGATAAATGTTTGTTTCGCAATATGTCGCTTTGATATTTCTCAGATTGTATCGTATAGTTTATGCGCTTTTAAATTTCACCCTGCTAAGCCGAACCAATTTCTTTGTAAGAGTTATCTCCCCATTTACTGTTTATCATCAGAGTGTATCTCCTTCGTACCAAAAAGAGATAGCGACAAAATTCTTTTTACAAATTGTTCGTTACATCCTCACTAATTTTTGGCTCATTTGGATCGAAGCGATTCGATTAAATTTTATAGGAGTTATCTACCTTTACGGAATAAATTTGTCGGTATGTTTTTTTAACTCATAAACCGTTGACCGTATAACCCTGGAATGTTTTTATTTGAGTCCCCTGGATCCTAACTTAGAAAATTAGGTCAAGGTCAAAGGTCAAGGTCATATTTTAGATTTTTATAAGTTTTTCATTTCCCTATAATTCTTGAACAGTTATAGATACAAAAATATTAAGCAGTGAAAAATGCTTGGTACTTCAAGGGGCAACTTTTTTACATTATGACTATATTGATTTTACCATCATGTAAGGGACATAACTCCCATCGATGGTTTTTAAAAAGCCATTTTTAGGCAAAACTCTTTAACAAAAGGTCCTTGACCCATAGGGTCTTTTGCAATGACCTTGTGTAGCAATGACCTTGACGAAAGTCACAAGGTCAAAGGTCAAGGTCATCAAATTATGTGGTTTTGGCACTATTTAAGCAGTTTTATGTGTGTTTGAATTTCAACCAACCAACCAACCAACCAACCAACCAACCAACCAATCAATCAATCAATCAATCAATCAATCAATCAATCAATCAATCAATCAATCAATCAATCAATCAATCAATGTTTCCGTTTCATGTGTTTGATACGGGATTCAAGGTCTCTTTTTTTTCGCTTGTTTTAATTGAGCCTATCAAACGTGTTTAACCAACATGTTTAACCAATATGTTTAACCAACGTGTTTAACCAACGTGTTTAACAAACCAACCAACCAATCAATGCATGTTTCCGTTTCATATGTTAAATACGGGATCCAAGATGTGTTTTTTTTTCGCTTGTTTAAATTGAGCCTATCCAACGTGTTTAACCAGCCAACGTGTTTCACCAATATGTTTAACCAACGTGTTTAACCAACATGTTTAACCAACCAACCAACCAACCAACCAACCAATCAATGCATGTTTCCGTTTTATGTGTTAAATACGGGATCCAAGATGTGGTTTTTTTTTTCGCTTGTTTAAATTGAGCCTATCCAACGTGTTTAACCAGCCAACGTGTTTCACCAATATGTTTAACCAACGTGTTTAACCAACCAACCAACCAACCAATCAATGCATGTTTCCGTTTCATGTGTTAAATACGGGATCCAAGATGGTTTTTTTTCCGCTTGTTTAAATTGAGCCTATCCAACGTGTTTAACCAGCCAACGTGTTTAACCAATATGTTTATCCAACGTGTTTAACCAACATGTTTAACCAACGTGTTTAACCAACCAACCAAACAATCAATCAATGCATGTTTCCGTTTCATGCGTTAAATACGGGATCCAATTTTGAGCCTATCCAATGTGTTTAACCAACGTGTTTAAGCAACATGTTTAAGCAACGTGTTTAACCAACCAACCAACTAATCAACCAATCAATCGATCAATCAATCAATCAATCAATCAATCAATCATGATCATGATCAATAAATCATGTTTCATGAAAAATCGAAATTCAATATTGTTCTTGCGTCACTTCTGAAAAAAAATCCACATGTACTCTGAAACTACAAGTACAATCGACCTCAAAATTTGCAGTCAGCAGGGCATACATGTACTGAAAGTTTATAAAAAAACTTGGTGCAGATATCTCTCAAAGCTTTTCCTAGACAAAAGAAATGGCAATGCCGTAAAAATCGCTTGCTAGGTCCGCAAATCTCAGTAAAAACCTACAATAAAATGTCCGCTCCGAGATTGAAATACTAATCTGTGTTACAAACAGGTGCTGAAAAATGTACAATATCAGAAAATAATCAATAAATGTGTTTTAAAGTAACACCGGATAAATTAAATCCAAAACATGCACTGCCCGTGAACTGTCATCAAGTTGTCAATTTCCTACAATGACAAAAGAAATTACATTGTGTACATTCCATCTCTATACATGTTGTCTGTTCAAGGTCCCGACCTAAAAAGAAATTAAAAGACTAAGTTTTTCTTAATATAAACCCGCGTCACGTGATGTCTCCTCAATCTTGCGCGCGCGCTGTATCTAAAATAAAAGAAAAACTTTCCAAACTAAACATGAAACTTCTCCGGTAACATAATAATATAGACCCCATACCAAAGCAAACAAACAAACAAATAAACAAATACCCCCCCCCCCCCTTTTCCAAATCAATCAATAAAAAAAATCAATTATCCATTCATCAGAGGGGAAAGACTGCCTAACAATTGTTTTCAAAACAATTGCTTTATATTTATTATTAAGTCTTTCCACTTTTCTGTGGAAAGACTTATTGTATTTGTTCTGATTATTATTATTATTATTATTATTATTATTTTTTTTTTTCCGCCAACTTTTGTTCTTGCGATAAATGTTTGTTTCGCAATATGTCGCTTTGATATTTCTCAGATTGTATCGTATAGTTTATGCGCTTTTAAATTTCACCCTGCTAAGCCGAACCAATTTCTTTGTAAGAGTTATCTCCCCATTTACTGTTTATCATCAGAGTGTATCTCCTTCGTACCAAAAAGAGATAGCGACAAAATTCTTTTTACAAATTGTTCGTTACATCCTCACTAATTTTTGGCTCATTTGGATCGAAGCGATTCGATTAAATTTTATAGGAGTTATCTACCTTTACGGAATAAATTTGTCGGTATGTTTTTTTAACTCATAAACCGTTGACCGTATAACCCTGGAATGTTTTTATTTGAGTCCCCTGGATCCTAACTTAGAAAATTAGGTCAAGGTCAAAGGTCAAGGTCATATTTTAGATTTTTATAAGTTTTTCATTTCCCTATAATTCTTGAACAGTTATAGATACAAAAATATTAAGCAGTGAAAAATGCTTGGTACTTCAAGGGGCAACTTTTTTACATTATGACTATATTGATTTTACCATCATGTAAGGGACATAACTCCCATCGATGGTTTTTAAAAAGCCATTTTTAGGCAAAACTCTTTAACAAAAGGTCCTTGACCCATAGGGTCTTTTGCAATGACCTTGTGTAGCAATGACCTTGACGAAAGTCACAAGGTCAAAGGTCAAGGTCATCAAATTATGTGGTTTTGGCACTATTTAAGCAGTTTTATGTGTGTTTGAATTTCAACCAACCAACCAACCAACCAACCAACCAACCAACCAATCAATCAATCAATCAATCAATCAATCAATCAATCAATCAATCAATCAATCAATCAATCAATCAATCAATGTTTCCGTTTCATGTGTTTGATACGGGATTCAAGGTCTCTTTTTTTTCGCTTGTTTTAATTGAGCCTATCAAACGTGTTTAACCAACATGTTTAACCAATATGTTTAACCAACGTGTTTAACCAACGTGTTTAACAAACCAACCAACCAATCAATGCATGTTTCCGTTTCATATGTTAAATACGGGATCCAAGATGTGTTTTTTTTTCGCTTGTTTAAATTGAGCCTATCCAACGTGTTTAACCAGCCAACGTGTTTCACCAATATGTTTAACCAACGTGTTTAACCAACATGTTTAACCAACCAACCAACCAACCAACCAACCAATCAATGCATGTTTCCGTTTTATGTGTTAAATACGGGATCCAAGATGTGGTTTTTTTTTTCGCTTGTTTAAATTGAGCCTATCCAACGTGTTTAACCAGCCAACGTGTTTCACCAATATGTTTAACCAACGTGTTTAACCAACCAACCAACCAACCAATCAATGCATGTTTCCGTTTCATGTGTTAAATACGGGATCCAAGATGGTTTTTTTTCCGCTTGTTTAAATTGAGCCTATCCAACGTGTTTAACCAGCCAACGTGTTTAACCAATATGTTTATCCAACGTGTTTAACCAACATGTTTAACCAACGTGTTTAACCAACCAACCAAACAATCAATCAATGCATGTTTCCGTTTCATGCGTTAAATACGGGATCCAATTTTGAGCCTATCCAATGTGTTTAACCAACGTGTTTAAGCAACATGTTTAAGCAACGTGTTTAACCAACCAACCAACTAATCAACCAATCAATCGATCAATCAATCAATCAATCAATCAATCAATCATGATCATGATCAATAAATCATGTTTCATGAAAAATCGAAATTCAATATTGTTCTTGCGTCACTTCTGAAAAAAAATCCACATGTACTCTGAAACTACAAGTACAATCGACCTCAAAATTTGCAGTCAGCAGGGCATACATGTACTGAAAGTTTATAAAAAAACTTGGTGCAGATATCTCTCAAAGCTTTTCCTAGACAAAAGAAATGGCAATGCCGTAAAAATCGCTTGCTAGGTCCGCAAATCTCAGTAAAAACCTACAATAAAATGTCCGCTCCGAGATTGAAATACTAATCTGTGTTACAAACAGGTGCTGAAAAATGTACAATATCAGAAAATAATCAATAAATGTGTTTTAAAGTAACACCGGATAAATTAAA
This sequence comes from Mytilus galloprovincialis, assembly GCF_965363235.1. Taxonomy (NCBI): domain Eukaryota; kingdom Metazoa; phylum Mollusca; class Bivalvia; order Mytilida; family Mytilidae; genus Mytilus; species Mytilus galloprovincialis. The sequence goes on from NC_134839.1 coordinate 53,529,040, forward strand.
TCCAAAACATGCACTGCCCGTGAACTGTCATCAAGTTGTCAATTTCCTACAATGACAAAAGAAATTACATTGTGTACATTCCATCTCTATACATGTTGTCTGTTCAAGGTCCCGACCTAAAAAGAAATTAAAAGACTAAGTTTTTCTTAATATAAACCCGCGTCACGTGATGTCTCCTCAATCTTGCGCGCGCGCTGTATCTAAAATAAAAGAAAAACTTTCCAAACTAAACATGAAACTTCTCCGGTAACATAATAATATAGACCCCATACCAAAGCAAACAAACAAACAAATAAACAAATACCCCCCCCCCCCCTTTTCCAAATCAATCAATAAAAAAAATCAATTATCCATTCATCAGAGGGGAAAGACTGCCTAACAATTGTTTTCAAAACAATTGCTTTATATTTATTATTAAGTCTTTCCACTTTTCTGTGGAAAGACTTATTGTATTTGTTCTGATTATTATTATTATTATTATTATTATTATTTTTTTTTTTCCGCCAACTTTTGTTCTTGCGATAAATGTTTGTTTCGCAATATGTCGCTTTGATATTTCTCAGATTGTATCGTATAGTTTATGCGCTTTTAAATTTCACCCTGCTAAGCCGAACCAATTTCTTTGTAAGAGTTATCTCCCCATTTACTGTTTATCATCAGAGTGTATCTCCTTCGTACCAAAAAGAGATAGCGACAAAATTCTTTTTACAAATTGTTCGTTACATCCTCACTAATTTTTGGCTCATTTGGATCGAAGCGATTCGATTAAATTTTATAGGAGTTATCTACCTTTACGGAATAAATTTGTCGGTATGTTTTTTTAACTCATAAACCGTTGACCGTATAACCCTGGAATGTTTTTATTTGAGTCCCCTGGATCCTAACTTAGAAAATTAGGTCAAGGTCAAAGGTCAAGGTCATATTTTAGATTTTTATAAGTTTTTCATTTCCCTATAATTCTTGAACAGTTATAGATACAAAAATATTAAGCAGTGAAAAATGCTTGGTACTTCAAGGGGCAACTTTTTTACATTATGACTATATTGATTTTACCATCATGTAAGGGACATAACTCCCATCGATGGTTTTTAAAAAGCCATTTTTAGGCAAAACTCTTTAACAAAAGGTCCTTGACCCATAGGGTCTTTTGCAATGACCTTGTGTAGCAATGACCTTGACGAAAGTCACAAGGTCAAAGGTCAAGGTCATCAAATTATGTGGTTTTGGCACTATTTAAGCAGTTTTATGTGTGTTTGAATTTCAACCAACCAACCAACCAACCAACCAACCAACCAATCAACCAATCAATCAATCAATCAATCAATCAATCAATCAATCAATCAATCAATCAATCAATCAATCAATGTTTCCGTTTCATGTGTTTGATACGGGATTCAAGGTCTCTTTTTTTTCGCTTGTTTTAATTGAGCCTATCAAACGTGTTTAACCAACATGTTTAACCAATATGTTTAACCAACGTGTTTAACCAACGTGTTTAACAAACCAACCAACCAATCAATGCATGTTTCCGTTTCATATGTTAAATACGGGATCCAAGATGTGTTTTTTTTTCGCTTGTTTAAATTGAGCCTATCCAACGTGTTTAACCAGCCAACGTGTTTCACCAATATGTTTAACCAACGTGTTTAACCAACATGTTTAACCAACCAACCAACCAACCAACCAACCAATCAATGCATGTTTCCGTTTTATGTGTTAAATACGGGATCCAAGATGTGGTTTTTTTTTTCGCTTGTTTAAATTGAGCCTATCCAACGTGTTTAACCAGCCAACGTGTTTCACCAATATGTTTAACCAACGTGTTTAACCAACCAACCAACCAACCAATCAATGCATGTTTCCGTTTCATGTGTTAAATACGGGATCCAAGATGGTTTTTTTTCCGCTTGTTTAAATTGAGCCTATCCAACGTGTTTAACCAGCCAACGTGTTTAACCAATATGTTTATCCAACGTGTTTAACCAACATGTTTAACCAACGTGTTTAACCAACCAACCAAACAATCAATCAATGCATGTTTCCGTTTCATGCGTTAAATACGGGATCCAATTTTGAGCCTATCCAATGTGTTTAACCAACGTGTTTAAGCAACATGTTTAAGCAACGTGTTTAACCAACCAACCAACTAATCAACCAATCAATCGATCAATCAATCAATCAATCAATCAATCAATCATGATCATGATCAATAAATCATGTTTCATGAAAAATCGAAATTCAATATTGTTCTTGCGTCACTTCTGAAAAAAAATCCACATGTACTCTGAAACTACAAGTACAATCGACCTCAAAATTTGCAGTCAGCAGGGCATACATGTACTGAAAGTTTATAAAAAAACTTGGTGCAGATATCTCTCAAAGCTTTTCCTAGACAAAAGAAATGGCAATGCCGTAAAAATCGCTTGCTAGGTCCGCAAATCTCAGTAAAAACCTACAATAAAATGTCCGCTCCGAGATTGAAATACTAATCTGTGTTACAAACAGGTGCTGAAAAATGTACAATATCAGAAAATAATCAATAAATGTGTTTTAAAGTAACACCGGATAAATTAAATCCAAAACATGCACTGCCCGTGAACTGTCATCAAGTTGTCAATTTCCTACAATGACAAAAGAAATTACATTGTGTACATTCCATCTCTATACATGTTGTCTGTTCAAGGTCCCGACCTAAAAAGAAATTAAAAGACTAAGTTTTTCTTAATATAAACCCGCGTCACGTGATGTCTCCTCAATCTTGCGCGCGCGCTGTATCTAAAATAAAAGAAAAACTTTCCAAACTAAACATGAAACTTCTCCGGTAACATAATAATATAGACCCCATACCAAAGCAAACAAACAAACAAATAAACAAATACCCCCCCCCCCCCTTTTCCAAATCAATCAATAAAAAAAATCAATTATCCATTCATCAGAGGGGAAAGACTGCCTAACAATTGTTTTCAAAACAATTGCTTTATATTTATTATTAAGTCTTTCCACTTTTCTGTGGAAAGACTTATTGTATTTGTTCTGATTATTATTATTATTATTATTATTATTATTTTTTTTTTTCCGCCAACTTTTGTTCTTGCGATAAATGTTTGTTTCGCAATATGTCGCTTTGATATTTCTCAGATTGTATCGTATAGTTTATGCGCTTTTAAATTTCACCCTGCTAAGCCGAACCAATTTCTTTGTAAGAGTTATCTCCCCATTTACTGTTTATCATCAGAGTGTATCTCCTTCGTACCAAAAAGAGATAGCGACAAAATTCTTTTTACAAATTGTTCGTTACATCCTCACTAATTTTTGGCTCATTTGGATCGAAGCGATTCGATTAAATTTTATAGGAGTTATCTACCTTTACGGAATAAATTTGTCGGTATGTTTTTTTAACTCATAAACCGTTGACCGTATAACCCTGGAATGTTTTTATTTGAGTCCCCTGGATCCTAACTTAGAAAATTAGGTCAAGGTCAAAGGTCAAGGTCATATTTTAGATTTTTATAAGTTTTTCATTTCCCTATAATTCTTGAACAGTTATAGATACAAAAATATTAAGCAGTGAAAAATGCTTGGTACTTCAAGGGGCAACTTTTTTACATTATGACTATATTGATTTTACCATCATGTAAGGGACATAACTCCCATCGATGGTTTTTAAAAAGCCATTTTTAGGCAAAACTCTTTAACAAAAGGTCCTTGACCCATAGGGTCTTTTGCAATGACCTTGTGTAGCAATGACCTTGACGAAAGTCACAAGGTCAAAGGTCAAGGTCATCAAATTATGTGGTTTTGGCACTATTTAAGCAGTTTTATGTGTGTTTGAATTTCAACCAACCAACCAACCAACCAACCAACCAACCAATCAATCAATCAATCAATCAATCAATCAATCAATCAATCAATCAATCAATCAATCAATCAATCAATCAATGTTTCCGTTTCATGTGTTTGATACGGGATTCAAGGTCTCTTTTTTTTCGCTTGTTTTAATTGAGCCTATCAAACGTGTTTAACCAACATGTTTAACCAATATGTTTAACCAACGTGTTTAACCAACGTGTTTAACAAACCAACCAACCAATCAATGCATGTTTCCGTTTCATATGTTAAATACGGGATCCAAGATGTGTTTTTTTTTCGCTTGTTTAAATTGAGCCTATCCAACGTGTTTAACCAGCCAACGTGTTTCACCAATATGTTTAACCAACGTGTTTAACCAACATGTTTAACCAACCAACCAACCAACCAACCAACCAACCAATCAATGCATGTTTCCGTTTTATGTGTTAAATACGGGATCCAAGATGTGGTTTTTTTTTTCGCTTGTTTAAATTGAGCCTATCCAACGTGTTTAACCAGCCAACGTGTTTCACCAATATGTTTAACCAACGTGTTTAACCAACCAACCAACCAACCAATCAATGCATGTTTCCGTTTCATGTGTTAAATACGGGATCCAAGATGGTTTTTTTTCCGCTTGTTTAAATTGAGCCTATCCAACGTGTTTAACCAGCCAACGTGTTTAACCAATATGTTTATCCAACGTGTTTAACCAACATGTTTAACCAACGTGTTTAACCAACCAACCAAACAATCAATCAATGCATGTTTCCGTTTCATGCGTTAAATACGGGATCCAATTTTGAGCCTATCCAATGTGTTTAACCAACGTGTTTAAGCAACATGTTTAAGCAACGTGTTTAACCAACCAACCAACTAATCAACCAATCAATCGATCAATCAATCAATCAATCAATCAATCAATCATGATCATGATCAATAAATCATGTTTCATGAAAAATCGAAATTCAATATTGTTCTTGCGTCACTTCTGAAAAAAAATCCACATGTACTCTGAAACTACAAGTACAATCGACCTCAAAATTTGCAGTCAGCAGGGCATACATGTACTGAAAGTTTATAAAAAAACTTGGTGCAGATATCTCTCAAAGCTTTTCCTAGACAAAAGAAATGGCAATGCCGTAAAAATCGCTTGCTAGGTCCGCAAATCTCAGTAAAAACCTACAATAAAATGTCCGCTCCGAGATTGAAATACTAATCTGTGTTACAAACAGGTGCTGAAAAATGTACAATATCAGAAAATAATCAATAAATGTGTTTTAAAGTAACACCGGATAAATTAAATCCAAAACATGCACTGCCCGTGAACTGTCATCAAGTTGTCAATTTCCTACAATGACAAAAGAAATTACATTGTGTACATTCCATCTCTATACATGTTGTCTGTTCAAGGTCCCGACCTAAAAAGAAATTAAAAGACTAAGTTTTTCTTAATATAAACCCGCGTCACGTGATGTCTCCTCAATCTTGCGCGCGCGCTGTATCTAAAATAAAAGAAAAACTTTCCAAACTAAACATGAAACTTCTCCGGTAACATAATAATATAGACCCCATACCAAAGCAAACAAACAAACAAATAAACAAATACCCCCCCCCCCCCTTTTCCAAATCAATCAATAAAAAAAATCAATTATCCATTCATCAGAGGGGAAAGACTGCCTAACAATTGTTTTCAAAACAATTGCTTTATATTTATTATTAAGTCTTTCCACTTTTCTGTGGAAAGACTTATTGTATTTGTTCTGATTATTATTATTATTATTATTATTATTATTTTTTTTTTTCCGCCAACTTTTGTTCTTGCGATAAATGTTTGTTTCGCAATATGTCGCTTTGATATTTCTCAGATTGTATCGTATAGTTTATGCGCTTTTAAATTTCACCCTGCTAAGCCGAACCAATTTCTTTGTAAGAGTTATCTCCCCATTTACTGTTTATCATCAGAGTGTATCTCCTTCGTACCAAAAAGAGATAGCGACAAAATTCTTTTTACAAATTGTTCGTTACATCCTCACTAATTTTTGGCTCATTTGGATCGAAGCGATTCGATTAAATTTTATAGGAGTTATCTACCTTTACGGAATAAATTTGTCGGTATGTTTTTTTAACTCATAAACCGTTGACCGTATAACCCTGGAATGTTTTTATTTGAGTCCCCTGGATCCTAACTTAGAAAATTAGGTCAAGGTCAAAGGTCAAGGTCATATTTTAGATTTTTATAAGTTTTTCATTTCCCTATAATTCTTGAACAGTTATAGATACAAAAATATTAAGCAGTGAAAAATGCTTGGTACTTCAAGGGGCAACTTTTTTACATTATGACTATATTGATTTTACCATCATGTAAGGGACATAACTCCCATCGATGGTTTTTAAAAAGCCATTTTTAGGCAAAACTCTTTAACAAAAGGTCCTTGACCCATAGGGTCTTTTGCAATGACCTTGTGTAGCAATGACCTTGACGAAAGTCACAAGGTCAAAGGTCAAGGTCATCAAATTATGTGGTTTTGGCACTATTTAAGCAGTTTTATGTGTGTTTGAATTTCAACCAACCAACCAACCAACCAACCAACCAACCAATCAATCAATCAATCAATCAATCAATCAATCAATCAATCAATCAATCAATCAATCAATCAATCAATCAATGTTTCCGTTTCATGTGTTTGATACGGGATTCAAGGTCTCTTTTTTTTCGCTTGTTTTAATTGAGCCTATCAAACGTGTTTAACCAACATGTTTAACCAATATGTTTAACCAACGTGTTTAACCAACGTGTTTAACAAACCAACCAACCAATCAATGCATGTTTCCGTTTCATATGTTAAATACGGGATCCAAGATGTGTTTTTTTTTCGCTTGTTTAAATTGAGCCTATCCAACGTGTTTAACCAGCCAACGTGTTTCACCAATATGTTTAACCAACGTGTTTAACCAACA
>NC_134839.1:53540849-53556740 GCF_965363235.1 Mytilus galloprovincialis
GAAAAATGTACATTATCAGAAAATAATCCTTAAATGTGTTTTAAAGTTACACCGGATCGATTAAATCCAAAACATGCACTGCTGGTGAACTGTGATCAAAATGTCAATTTCCTACAATGACAAAAGAAATTACATTGTGTACATTCCATCTCTATAGATGTTGTCTGTTCAAAGTCCCCACCTATAAAGAAATAAAAAGACTAAGTTTTTCTTAATATAAACCCGCGTCACGTGATGTCTCCTCAATCTTGCGCGCGCGCTGTATCTAAAATAAAAGAAAAACTTTCCAAACTAAACATGAAACTTCTCCGGTAACATAATAATATAGACCCCATACCAAAGCAAACAAACAAACAAATAAACAAATACACACCCCCCCCCTTTTTTCCAAATCAATCAATAAAAAAAATCAATTATCCATTCATCATAGGGGAAAGACTGCCTAACAATTGTTTTTGAAACAATTGCTTTATATTTATTATTTTTTTTTTTCCGCCAACTTTTGTTCTTGCGATAAATGTTTGTTTCGCAATATGTCGCTTTGATATTTCTCAGATTGTATCGTATAGTTTATGCGCTTTTAAATTTCACCCTGCTAAGCCGAACCAATTTCTTTGTAAGAGTTATCTCCCCATTTACTGTTTATCATCAGAGTGTATCTCCTTCGTACCAAAAAGAGATAGCGACAAAATTCTTTTTACAAATTGTTCGTTACATCCTCACTAATTTTTGGCTCATTTGGATCGAAGCGATTCGATTAAATTTTATAGGAGTTATCTACCTTTACGGAATAAATTTGTCGGTATGTTTTTTTAACTCATAAACCGTTGACCGTATAACCCTGGAATGTTTTTATTTGAGTCCCCTGGATCCTAACTTAGAAAATTAGGTCAAGGTCAAAGGTCAAGGTCATATTTTAGATTTTTATAAGTTTTTCATTTCCCTATAATTCTTGAACAGTTATAGATACAAAAATATTAAGCAGTGAAAAATGCTTGGTACTTCAAGGGGCAACTTTTTTACATTATGACTATATTGATTTTACCATCATGTAAGGGACATAACTCCCATCGATGGTTTTTAAAAAGCCATTTTTAGGCAAAACTCTTTAACAAAAGGTCCTTGACCCATAGGGTCTTTTGCAATGACCTTGTGTAGCAATGACCTTGACGAAAGTCACAAGGTCAAAGGTCAAGGTCATCAAATTATGTGGTTTTGGCACTATTTAAGCAGTTTTATGTGTGTTTGAATTTCAACCAACCAACCAACCAACCAACCAACCAACCAATCAATCAATCAATCAATCAATCAATCAATCAATCAATCAATCAATCAATCAATCAATCAATCAATCAATGTTTCCGTTTCATGTGTTTGATACGGGATTCAAGGTCTCTTTTTTTTCGCTTGTTTTAATTGAGCCTATCAAACGTGTTTAACCAACATGTTTAACCAATATGTTTAACCAACGTGTTTAACCAACGTGTTTAACAAACCAACCAACCAATCAATGCATGTTTCCGTTTCATATGTTAAATACGGGATCCAAGATGTGTTTTTTTTTCGCTTGTTTAAATTGAGCCTATCCAACGTGTTTAACCAGCCAACGTGTTTCACCAATATGTTTAACCAACGTGTTTAACCAACATGTTTAACCAACCAACCAACCAACCAACCAACCAACCAATCAATGCATGTTTCCGTTTTATGTGTTAAATACGGGATCCAAGATGTGGTTTTTTTTTTCGCTTGTTTAAATTGAGCCTATCCAACGTGTTTAACCAGCCAACGTGTTTCACCAATATGTTTAACCAACGTGTTTAACCAACCAACCAACCAACCAATCAATGCATGTTTCCGTTTCATGTGTTAAATACGGGATCCAAGATGGTTTTTTTTCCGCTTGTTTAAATTGAGCCTATCCAACGTGTTTAACCAGCCAACGTGTTTAACCAATATGTTTATCCAACGTGTTTAACCAACATGTTTAACCAACGTGTTTAACCAACCAACCAAACAATCAATCAATGCATGTTTCCGTTTCATGCGTTAAATACGGGATCCAATTTTGAGCCTATCCAATGTGTTTAACCAACGTGTTTAAGCAACATGTTTAAGCAACGTGTTTAACCAACCAACCAACTAATCAACCAATCAATCGATCAATCAATCAATCAATCAATCAATCAATCATGATCATGATCAATAAATCATGTTTCATGAAAAATCGAAATTCAATATTGTTCTTGCGTCACTTCTGAAAAAAAATCCACATGTACTCTGAAACTACAAGTACAATCGACCTCAAAATTTGCAGTCAGCAGGGCATACATGTACTGAAAGTTTATAAAAAAACTTGGTGCAGATATCTCTCAAAGCTTTTCCTAGACAAAAGAAATGGCAATGCCGTAAAAATCGCTTGCTAGGTCCGCAAATCTCAGTAAAAACCTACAATAAAATGTCCGCTCCGAGATTGAAATACTAATCTGTGTTACAAACAGGTGCTGAAAAATGTACAATATCAGAAAATAATCAATAAATGTGTTTTAAAGTAACACCGGATAAATTAAATCCAAAACATGCACTGCCCGTGAACTGTCATCAAGTTGTCAATTTCCTACAATGACAAAAGAAATTACATTGTGTACATTCCATCTCTATACATGTTGTCTGTTCAAGGTCCCGACCTAAAAAGAAATTAAAAGACTAAGTTTTTCTTAATATAAACCCGCGTCACGTGATGTCTCCTCAATCTTGCGCGCGCGCTGTATCTAAAATAAAAGAAAAACTTTCCAAACTAAACATGAAACTTCTCCGGTAACATAATAATATAGACCCCATACCAAAGCAAACAAACAAACAAATAAACAAATACCCCCCCCCCCCCCTTTTCCAAATCAATCAATAAAAAAAATCAATTATCCATTCATCAGAGGGGAAAGACTGCCTAACAATTGTTTTCAAAACAATTGCTTTATATTTATTATTAAGTCTTTCCACTTTTCTGTGGAAAGACTTATTGTATTTGTTCTGATTATTATTATTATTATTATTATTATTATTTTTTTTTTTCCGCCAACTTTTGTTCTTGCGATAAATGTTTGTTTCGCAATATGTCGCTTTGATATTTCTCAGATTGTATCGTATAGTTTATGCGCTTTTAAATTTCACCCTGCTAAGCCGAACCAATTTCTTTGTAAGAGTTATCTCCCCATTTACTGTTTATCATCAGAGTGTATCTCCTTCGTACCAAAAAGAGATAGCGACAAAATTCTTTTTACAAATTGTTCGTTACATCCTCACTAATTTTTGGCTCATTTGGATCGAAGCGATTCGATTAAATTTTATAGGAGTTATCTACCTTTACGGAATAAATTTGTCGGTATGTTTTTTTAACTCATAAACCGTTGACCGTATAACCCTGGAATGTTTTTATTTGAGTCCCCTGGATCCTAACTTAGAAAATTAGGTCAAGGTCAAAGGTCAAGGTCATATTTTAGATTTTTATAAGTTTTTCATTTCCCTATAATTCTTGAACAGTTATAGATACAAAAATATTAAGCAGTGAAAAATGCTTGGTACTTCAAGGGGCAACTTTTTTACATTATGACTATATTGATTTTACCATCATGTAAGGGACATAACTCCCATCGATGGTTTTTAAAAAGCCATTTTTAGGCAAAACTCTTTAACAAAAGGTCCTTGACCCATAGGGTCTTTTGCAATGACCTTGTGTAGCAATGACCTTGACGAAAGTCACAAGGTCAAAGGTCAAGGTCATCAAATTATGTGGTTTTGGCACTATTTAAGCAGTTTTATGTGTGTTTGAATTTCAACCAACCAACCAACCAACCAACCAACCAACCAATCAATCAATCAATCAATCAATCAATCAATCAATCAATCAATCAATCAATCAATCAATCAATCAATCAATCAATGTTTCCGTTTCATGTGTTTGATACGGGATTCAAGGTCTCTTTTTTTTCGCTTGTTTTAATTGAGCCTATCAAACGTGTTTAACCAACATGTTTAACCAATATGTTTAACCAACGTGTTTAACCAACGTGTTTAACAAACCAACCAACCAATCAATGCATGTTTCCGTTTCATATGTTAAATACGGGATCCAAGATGTGTTTTTTTTTCGCTTGTTTAAATTGAGCCTATCCAACGTGTTTAACCAGCCAACGTGTTTCACCAATATGTTTAACCAACGTGTTTAACCAACATGTTTAACCAACCAACCAACCAACCAACCAACCAACCAATCAATGCATGTTTCCGTTTTATGTGTTAAATACGGGATCCAAGATGTGGTTTTTTTTTTCGCTTGTTTAAATTGAGCCTATCCAACGTGTTTAACCAGCCAACGTGTTTCACCAATATGTTTAACCAACGTGTTTAACCAACCAACCAACCAACCAATCAATGCATGTTTCCGTTTCATGTGTTAAATACGGGATCCAAGATGGTTTTTTTTCCGCTTGTTTAAATTGAGCCTATCCAACGTGTTTAACCAGCCAACGTGTTTAACCAATATGTTTATCCAACGTGTTTAACCAACATGTTTAACCAACGTGTTTAACCAACCAACCAAACAATCAATCAATGCATGTTTCCGTTTCATGCGTTAAATACGGGATCCAATTTTGAGCCTATCCAATGTGTTTAACCAACGTGTTTAAGCAACATGTTTAAGCAACGTGTTTAACCAACCAACCAACTAATCAACCAATCAATCGATCAATCAATCAATCAATCAATCAATCAATCATGATCATGATCAATAAATCATGTTTCATGAAAAATCGAAATTCAATATTGTTCTTGCGTCACTTCTGAAAAAAAATCCACATGTACTCTGAAACTACAAGTACAATCGACCTCAAAATTTGCAGTCAGCAGGGCATACATGTACTGAAAGTTTATAAAAAAACTTGGTGCAGATATCTCTCAAAGCTTTTCCTAGACAAAAGAAATGGCAATGCCGTAAAAATCGCTTGCTAGGTCCGCAAATCTCAGTAAAAACCTACAATAAAATGTCCGCTCCGAGATTGAAATACTAATCTGTGTTACAAACAGGTGCTGAAAAATGTACAATATCAGAAAATAATCAATAAATGTGTTTTAAAGTAACACCGGATAAATTAAATCCAAAACATGCACTGCCCGTGAACTGTCATCAAGTTGTCAATTTCCTACAATGACAAAAGAAATTACATTGTGTACATTCCATCTCTATACATGTTGTCTGTTCAAGGTCCCGACCTAAAAAGAAATTAAAAGACTAAGTTTTTCTTAATATAAACCCGCGTCACGTGATGTCTCCTCAATCTTGCGCGCGCGCTGTATCTAAAATAAAAGAAAAACTTTCCAAACTAAACATGAAACTTCTCCGGTAACATAATAATATAGACCCCATACCAAAGCAAACAAACAAACAAATAAACAAATACCCCCCCCCCCCCTTTTCCAAATCAATCAATAAAAAAAATCAATTATCCATTCATCAGAGGGGAAAGACTGCCTAACAATTGTTTTCAAAACAATTGCTTTATATTTATTATTAAGTCTTTCCACTTTTCTGTGGAAAGACTTATTGTATTTGTTCTGATTATTATTATTATTATTATTATTATTATTTTTTTTTTTCCGCCAACTTTTGTTCTTGCGATAAATGTTTGTTTCGCAATATGTCGCTTTGATATTTCTCAGATTGTATCGTATAGTTTATGCGCTTTTAAATTTCACCCTGCTAAGCCGAACCAATTTCTTTGTAAGAGTTATCTCCCCATTTACTGTTTATCATCAGAGTGTATCTCCTTCGTACCAAAAAGAGATAGCGACAAAATTCTTTTTACAAATTGTTCGTTACATCCTCACTAATTTTTGGCTCATTTGGATCGAAGCGATTCGATTAAATTTTATAGGAGTTATCTACCTTTACGGAATAAATTTGTCGGTATGTTTTTTTAACTCATAAACCGTTGACCGTATAACCCTGGAATGTTTTTATTTGAGTCCCCTGGATCCTAACTTAGAAAATTAGGTCAAGGTCAAAGGTCAAGGTCATATTTTAGATTTTTATAAGTTTTTCATTTCCCTATAATTCTTGAACAGTTATAGATACAAAAATATTAAGCAGTGAAAAATGCTTGGTACTTCAAGGGGCAACTTTTTTACATTATGACTATATTGATTTTACCATCATGTAAGGGACATAACTCCCATCGATGGTTTTTAAAAAGCCATTTTTAGGCAAAACTCTTTAACAAAAGGTCCTTGACCCATAGGGTCTTTTGCAATGACCTTGTGTAGCAATGACCTTGACGAAAGTCACAAGGTCAAAGGTCAAGGTCATCAAATTATGTGGTTTTGGCACTATTTAAGCAGTTTTATGTGTGTTTGAATTTCAACCAACCAACCAACCAACCAACCAACCAACCAATCAATCAATCAATCAATCAATCAATCAATCAATCAATCAATCAATCAATCAATCAATCAATCAATCAATCAATGTTTCCGTTTCATGTGTTTGATACGGGATTCAAGGTCTCTTTTTTTTCGCTTGTTTTAATTGAGCCTATCAAACGTGTTTAACCAACATGTTTAACCAATATGTTTAACCAACGTGTTTAACCAACGTGTTTAACAAACCAACCAACCAATCAATGCATGTTTCCGTTTCATATGTTAAATACGGGATCCAAGATGTGTTTTTTTTTCGCTTGTTTAAATTGAGCCTATCCAACGTGTTTAACCAGCCAACGTGTTTCACCAATATGTTTAACCAACGTGTTTAACCAACATGTTTAACCAACCAACCAACCAACCAACCAACCAACCAATCAATGCATGTTTCCGTTTTATGTGTTAAATACGGGATCCAAGATGTGGTTTTTTTTTTCGCTTGTTTAAATTGAGCCTATCCAACGTGTTTAACCAGCCAACGTGTTTCACCAATATGTTTAACCAACGTGTTTAACCAACCAACCAACCAACCAATCAATGCATGTTTCCGTTTCATGTGTTAAATACGGGATCCAAGATGGTTTTTTTTCCGCTTGTTTAAATTGAGCCTATCCAACGTGTTTAACCAGCCAACGTGTTTAACCAATATGTTTATCCAACGTGTTTAACCAACATGTTTAACCAACGTGTTTAACCAACCAACCAAACAATCAATCAATGCATGTTTCCGTTTCATGCGTTAAATACGGGATCCAATTTTGAGCCTATCCAATGTGTTTAACCAACGTGTTTAAGCAACATGTTTAAGCAACGTGTTTAACCAACCAACCAACTAATCAACCAATCAATCGATCAATCAATCAATCAATCAATCAATCAATCATGATCATGATCAATAAATCATGTTTCATGAAAAATCGAAATTCAATATTGTTCTTGCGTCACTTCTGAAAAAAAATCCACATGTACTCTGAAACTACAAGTACAATCGACCTCAAAATTTGCAGTCAGCAGGGCATACATGTACTGAAAGTTTATAAAAAAACTTGGTGCAGATATCTCTCAAAGCTTTTCCTAGACAAAAGAAATGGCAATGCCGTAAAAATCGCTTGCTAGGTCCGCAAATCTCAGTAAAAACCTACAATAAAATGTCCGCTCCGAGATTGAAATACTAATCTGTGTTACAAACAGGTGCTGAAAAATGTACAATATCAGAAAATAATCAATAAATGTGTTTTAAAGTAACACCGGATAAATTAAATCCAAAACATGCACTGCCCGTGAACTGTCATCAAGTTGTCAATTTCCTACAATGACAAAAGAAATTACATTGTGTACATTCCATCTCTATACATGTTGTCTGTTCAAGGTCCCGACCTAAAAAGAAATTAAAAGACTAAGTTTTTCTTAATATAAACCCGCGTCACGTGATGTCTCCTCAATCTTGCGCGCGCGCTGTATCTAAAATAAAAGAAAAACTTTCCAAACTAAACATGAAACTTCTCCGGTAACATAATAATATAGACCCCATACCAAAGCAAACAAACAAACAAATAAACAAATACCCCCCCCCCCCCTTTTCCAAATCAATCAATAAAAAAAATCAATTATCCATTCATCAGAGGGGAAAGACTGCCTAACAATTGTTTTCAAAACAATTGCTTTATATTTATTATTAAGTCTTTCCACTTTTCTGTGGAAAGACTTATTGTATTTGTTCTGATTATTATTATTATTATTATTATTATTATTTTTTTTTTTCCGCCAACTTTTGTTCTTGCGATAAATGTTTGTTTCGCAATATGTCGCTTTGATATTTCTCAGATTGTATCGTATAGTTTATGCGCTTTTAAATTTCACCCTGCTAAGCCGAACCAATTTCTTTGTAAGAGTTATCTCCCCATTTACTGTTTATCATCAGAGTGTATCTCCTTCGTACCAAAAAGAGATAGCGACAAAATTCTTTTTACAAATTGTTCGTTACATCCTCACTAATTTTTGGCTCATTTGGATCGAAGCGATTCGATTAAATTTTATAGGAGTTATCTACCTTTACGGAATAAATTTGTCGGTATGTTTTTTTAACTCATAAACCGTTGACCGTATAACCCTGGAATGTTTTTATTTGAGTCCCCTGGATCCTAACTTAGAAAATTAGGTCAAGGTCAAAGGTCAAGGTCATATTTTAGATTTTTATAAGTTTTTCATTTCCCTATAATTCTTGAACAGTTATAGATACAAAAATATTAAGCAGTGAAAAATGCTTGGTACTTCAAGGGGCAACTTTTTTACTGACTATATTGATTTTACCATCATGTAAGGGACATAACTCCCATCGATGGTTTTTAAAAAGCCATTTTTAGGCAAAACTCTTTAACAAAAGGTCCTTGACCCATAGGGTCTTTTGCAATGACCTTGTGTAGCAATGACCTTGACGAAAGTCACAAGGTCAAAGGTCAAGGTCATCAAATTATGTGGTTTTGGCACTATTTAAGCAGTTTTATGTGTGTTTGAATTTCAACCAACCAACCAACCAACCAACCAACCAACCAATCAATCAATCAATCAATCAATCAATCAATCAATCAATCAATCAATCAATCAATCAATCAATCAATCAATCAATGTTTCCGTTTCATGTGTTTGATACGGGATTCAAGGTCTCTTTTTTTTCGCTTGTTTTAATTGAGCCTATCAAACGTGTTTAACCAACATGTTTAACCAATATGTTTAACCAACGTGTTTAACCAACGTGTTTAACAAACCAACCAACCAATCAATGCATGTTTCCGTTTCATATGTTAAATACGGGATCCAAGATGTGTTTTTTTTTCGCTTGTTTAAATTGAGCCTATCCAACGTGTTTAACCAGCCAACGTGTTTCACCAATATGTTTAACCAACGTGTTTAACCAACATGTTTAACCAACCAACCAACCAACCAACCAACCAATCAATGCATGTTTCCGTTTTATGTGTTAAATACGGGATCCAAGATGTGGTTTTTTTTTTCGCTTGTTTAAATTGAGCCTATCCAACGTGTTTAACCAGCCAACGTGTTTCACCAATATGTTTAACCAACGTGTTTAACCAACCAACCAACCAACCAATCAATGCATGTTTCCGTTTCATGTGTTAAATACGGGATCCAAGATGGTTTTTTTTCCGCTTGTTTAAATTGAGCCTATCCAACGTGTTTAACCAGCCAACGTGTTTAACCAATATGTTTATCCAACGTGTTTAACCAACATGTTTAACCAACGTGTTTAACCAACCAACCAAACAATCAATCAATGCATGTTTCCGTTTCATGCGTTAAATACGGGATCCAATTTTGAGCCTATCCAATGTGTTTAACCAACGTGTTTAAGCAACATGTTTAAGCAACGTGTTTAACCAACCAACCAACTAATCAACCAATCAATCGATCAATCAATCAATCAATCAATCAATCAATCATGATCATGATCAATAAATCATGTTTCATGAAAAATCGAAATTCAATATTGTTCTTGCGTCACTTCTGAAAAAAAATCCACATGTACTCTGAAACTACAAGTACAATCGACCTCAAAATTTGCAGTCAGCAGGGCATACATGTACTGAAAGTTTATAAAAAAACTTGGTGCAGATATCTCTCAAAGCTTTTCCTAGACAAAAGAAATGGCAATGCCGTAAAAATCGCTTGCTAGGTCCGCAAATCTCAGTAAAAACCTACAATAAAATGTCCGCTCCGAGATTGAAATACTAATCTGTGTTACAAACAGGTGCTGAAAAATGTACAATATCAGAAAATAATCAATAAATGTGTTTTAAAGTAACACCGGATAAATTAAATCCAAAACATGCACTGCCCGTGAACTGTCATCAAGTTGTCAATTTCCTACAATGACAAAAGAAATTACATTGTGTACATTCCATCTCTATACATGTTGTCTGTTCAAGGTCCCGACCTAAAAAGAAATTAAAAGACTAAGTTTTTCTTAATATAAACCCGCGTCACGTGATGTCTCCTCAATCTTGCGCGCGCGCTGTATCTAAAATAAAAGAAAAACTTTCCAAACTAAACATGAAACTTCTCCGGTAACATAATAATATAGACCCCATACCAAAGCAAACAAACAAACAAATAAACAAATACCCCCCCCCCCCCTTTTCCAAATCAATCAATAAAAAAAATCAATTATCCATTCATCAGAGGGGAAAGACTGCCTAACAATTGTTTTCAAAACAATTGCTTTATATTTATTATTAAGTCTTTCCACTTTTCTGTGGAAAGACTTATTGTATTTGTTCTGATTATTATTATTATTATTATTATTATTATTTTTTTTTTTCCGCCAACTTTTGTTCTTGCGATAAATGTTTGTTTCGCAATATGTCGCTTTGATATTTCTCAGATTGTATCGTATAGTTTATGCGCTTTTAAATTTCACCCTGCTAAGCCGAACCAATTTCTTTGTAAGAGTTATCTCCCCATTTACTGTTTATCATCAGAGTGTATCTCCTTCGTACCAAAAAGAGATAGCGACAAAATTCTTTTTACAAATTGTTCGTTACATCCTCACTAATTTTTGGCTCATTTGGATCGAAGCGATTCGATTAAATTTTATAGGAGTTATCTACCTTTACGGAATAAATTTGTCGGTATGTTTTTTTAACTCATAAACCGTTGACCGTATAACCCTGGAATGTTTTTATTTGAGTCCCCTGGATCCTAACTTAGAAAATTAGGTCAAGGTCAAAGGTCAAGGTCATATTTTAGATTTTTATAAGTTTTTCATTTCCCTATAATTCTTGAACAGTTATAGATACAAAAATATTAAGCAGTGAAAAATGCTTGGTACTTCAAGGGGCAACTTTTTTACATTATGACTATATTGATTTTACCATCATGTAAGGGACATAACTCCCATCGATGGTTTTTAAAAAGCCATTTTTAGGCAAAACTCTTTAACAAAAGGTCCTTGACCCATAGGGTCTTTTGCAATGACCTTGTGTAGCAATGACCTTGACGAAAGTCACAAGGTCAAAGGTCAAGGTCATCAAATTATGTGGTTTTGGCACTATTTAAGCAGTTTTATGTGTGTTTGAATTTCAACCAACCAACCAACCAACCAACCAACCAACCAATCAATCAATCAATCAATCAATCAATCAATCAATCAATCAATCAATCAATCAATCAATCAATCAATCAATCAATGTTTCCGTTTCATGTGTTTGATACGGGATTCAAGGTCTCTTTTTTTTCGCTTGTTTTAATTGAGCCTATCAAACGTGTTTAACCAACATGTTTAACCAATATGTTTAACCAACGTGTTTAACCAACGTGTTTAACAAACCAACCAACCAATCAATGCATGTTTCCGTTTCATATGTTAAATACGGGATCCAAGATGTGTTTTTTTTTCGCTTGTTTAAATTGAGCCTATCCAACGTGTTTAACCAGCCAACGTGTTTCACCAATATGTTTAACCAACGTGTTTAACCAACATGTTTAACCAACCAACCAACCAACCAACCAACCAATCAATGCATGTTTCCGTTTTATGTGTTAAATACGGGATCCAAGATGTGGTTTTTTTTTTCGCTTGTTTAAATTGAGCCTATCCAACGTGTTTAACCAGCCAACGTGTTTCACCAATATGTTTAACCAACGTGTTTAACCAACCAACCAACCAACCAATCAATGCATGTTTCCGTTTCATGTGTTAAATACGGGATCCAAGATGGTTTTTTTTCCGCTTGTTTAAATTGAGCCTATCCAACGTGTTTAACCAGCCAACGTGTTTAACCAATATGTTTATCCAACGTGTTTAACCAACATGTTTAACCAACGTGTTTAACCAACCAACCAAACAATCAATCAATGCATGTTTCCGTTTCATGCGTTAAATACGGGATCCAATTTTGAGCCTATCCAATGTGTTTAACCAACGTGTTTAAGCAACATGTTTAAGCAACGTGTTTAACCAACCAACCAACTAATCAACCAATCAATCGATCAATCAATCAATCAATCAATCAATCAATCATGATCATGATCAATAAATCATGTTTCATGAAAAATCGAAATTCAATATTGTTCTTGCGTCACTTCTGAAAAAAAATCCACATGTACTCTGAAACTACAAGTACAATCGACCTCAAAATTTGCAGTCAGCAGGGCATACATGTACTGAAAGTTTATAAAAAAACTTGGTGCAGATATCTCTCAAAGCTTTTCCTAGACAAAAGAAATGGCAATGCCGTAAAAATCGCTTGCTAGGTCCGCAAATCTCAGTAAAAACCTACAATAAAATGTCCGCTCCGAGATTGAAATACTAATCTGTGTTA
This sequence comes from Mytilus galloprovincialis, assembly GCF_965363235.1. Lineage (NCBI taxonomy): Eukaryota > Metazoa > Mollusca > Bivalvia > Mytilida > Mytilidae > Mytilus > Mytilus galloprovincialis. The sequence goes on from NC_134839.1 coordinate 53,553,665, forward strand.
CAAACAGGTGCTGAAAAATGTACAATATCAGAAAATAATCAATAAATGTGTTTTAAAGTAACACCGGATAAATTAAATCCAAAACATGCACTGCCCGTGAACTGTCATCAAGTTGTCAATTTCCTACAATGACAAAAGAAATTACATTGTGTACATTCCATCTCTATACATGTTGTCTGTTCAAGGTCCCGACCTAAAAAGAAATTAAAAGACTAAGTTTTTCTTAATATAAACCCGCGTCACGTGATGTCTCCTCAATCTTGCGCGCGCGCTGTATCTAAAATAAAAGAAAAACTTTCCAAACTAAACATGAAACTTCTCCGGTAACATAATAATATAGACCCCATACCAAAGCAAACAAACAAACAAATAAACAAATACCCCCCCCCCCCCTTTTCCAAATCAATCAATAAAAAAAATCAATTATCCATTCATCAGAGGGGAAAGACTGCCTAACAATTGTTTTCAAAACAATTGCTTTATATTTATTATTAAGTCTTTCCACTTTTCTGTGGAAAGACTTATTGTATTTGTTCTGATTATTATTATTATTATTATTATTATTATTTTTTTTTTTCCGCCAACTTTTGTTCTTGCGATAAATGTTTGTTTCGCAATATGTCGCTTTGATATTTCTCAGATTGTATCGTATAGTTTATGCGCTTTTAAATTTCACCCTGCTAAGCCGAACCAATTTCTTTGTAAGAGTTATCTCCCCATTTACTGTTTATCATCAGAGTGTATCTCCTTCGTACCAAAAAGAGATAGCGACAAAATTCTTTTTACAAATTGTTCGTTACATCCTCACTAATTTTTGGCTCATTTGGATCGAAGCGATTCGATTAAATTTTATAGGAGTTATCTACCTTTACGGAATAAATTTGTCGGTATGTTTTTTTAACTCATAAACCGTTGACCGTATAACCCTGGAATGTTTTTATTTGAGTCCCCTGGATCCTAACTTAGAAAATTAGGTCAAGGTCAAAGGTCAAGGTCATATTTTAGATTTTTATAAGTTTTTCATTTCCCTATAATTCTTGAACAGTTATAGATACAAAAATATTAAGCAGTGAAAAATGCTTGGTACTTCAAGGGGCAACTTTTTTACATTATGACTATATTGATTTTACCATCATGTAAGGGACATAACTCCCATCGATGGTTTTTAAAAAGCCATTTTTAGGCAAAACTCTTTAACAAAAGGTCCTTGACCCATAGGGTCTTTTGCAATGACCTTGTGTAGCAATGACCTTGACGAAAGTCACAAGGTCAAAGGTCAAGGTCATCAAATTATGTGGTTTTGGCACTATTTAAGCAGTTTTATGTGTGTTTGAATTTCAACCAACCAACCAACCAACCAACCAACCAACCAATCAATCAATCAATCAATCAATCAATCAATCAATCAATCAATCAATCAATCAATCAATCAATCAATCAATGTTTCCGTTTCATGTGTTTGATACGGGATTCAAGGTCTCTTTTTTTTCGCTTGTTTTAATTGAGCCTATCAAACGTGTTTAACCAACATGTTTAACCAATATGTTTAATATGTTTAACCAACGTGTTTAACCAACGTGTTTAACAAACCAACCAACCAATCAATTCATGTTTCCGTTTCATATGTTAAATACGGGATCCAAGATGTGTTTTTTTTTCGCTTGTTTAAATTGAGCCTATCCAACGTGTTTAACCAGCCAACGTGTTTCACCAATATGTTTAACCAACGTGTTTAACCAACATGTTTAACCAACCAACCAACCAACCAACCAACCAACCAATCAATGCATGTTTCCGTTTTATGTGTTAAATACGGGATCCAAGATGTGGTTTTTTTTTTCGCTTGTTTAAATTGAGCCTATCCAACGTGTTTAACCAGCCAACGTGTTTCACCAATATGTTTAACCAACGTGTTTAACCAACCAACCAACCAACCAATCAATGCATGTTTCCGTTTCATGTGTTAAATACGGGATCCAAGATGGTTTTTTTTCCGCTTGTTTAAATTGAGCCTATCCAACGTGTTTAACCAGCCAACGTGTTTAACCAATATGTTTATCCAACGTGTTTAACCAACATGTTTAACCAACGTGTTTAACCAACCAACCAAACAATCAATCAATGCATGTTTCCGTTTCATGCGTTAAATACGGGATCCAATTTTGAGCCTATCCAATGTGTTTAACCAACGTGTTTAAGCAACATGTTTAAGCAACGTGTTTAACCAACCAACCAACTAATCAACCAATCAATCGATCAATCAATCAATCAATCAATCAATCAATCATGATCATGATCAATAAATCATGTTTCATGAAAAATCGAAATTCAATATTGTTCTTGCGTCACTTCTGAAAAAAAATCCACATGTACTCTGAAACTACAAGTACAATCGACCTCAAAATTTGCAGTCAGCAGGGCATACATGTACTGAAAGTTTATAAAAAAACTTGGTGCAGATATCTCTCAAAGCTTTTCCTAGACAAAAGAAATGGCAATGCCGTAAAAATCGCTTGCTAGGTCCGCAAATCTCAGTAAAAACCTACAATAAAATGTCCGCTCCGAGATTGAAATACTAATCTGTGTTACAAACAGGTGCTGAAAAATGTACAATATCAGAAAATAATCAATAAATGTGTTTTAAAGTAACACCGGATAAATTAAATCCAAAACATGCACTGCCCGTGAACTGTCATCAAGTTGTCAATTTCCTACAATGACAAAAGAAATTACATTGTGTACATTCCATCTCTATACATGTTGTCTGTTCAAGGTCCCGACCTAAAAAGAAATTAAAAGACTAAGTTTTTCTTAATATAAACCCGCGTCACGTGATGTCTCCTCAATCTTGCGCGCGCGCTGTATCTAAAATAAAAGAAAAACTTTCCAAACTAAACATGAAACTTCTCCGGTAACATAATAATATAGACCCCATACCAAAGCAAACAAACAAACAAATAAACAAATACCCCCCCCCCCCCTTTTCCAAATCAATCAATAAAAAAAATCAATTATCCATTCATCAGAGGGGAAAGACTGCCTAACAATTGTTTTCAAAACAATTGCTTTATATTTA
>NC_134839.1:53556940-53584440 GCF_965363235.1 Mytilus galloprovincialis
GAGATGCACTCTGATGATAAACAGTAAAAGGGGAGATAACTCTTACAAAGAAAATGGTTCGCCTTAGCAGGGTGAAATTTAAAAGCGCATAAACTATACAATACCATAAGAGAAATATCTTAGCGACATATTGCGAAACAAACATTTATCGCAAGAACAAAATTTGGCGGAAGAAAATAAAAATAATAATAAATATAAATCAATTGCTTTAAAAAAGCAATTGTAGGGGGTCTTTCCCCCTTTAAAATTAATTGAATTGGGGGGGGGGGGGTGTTTGTTTGTTTGTTTGTTTGTTTGTTTGTTTGTTTGTTTCTGTATGGGGTCTATATTATTGTTACCGGAGAAGTTTCATGTTTAGTTTGGAAAGTTTTTCTTTTATTTTAGATACAGCGCGCGCGCAAGATTGAGGAGACATCACGTGACGCGGGTTTATATTAAGAAAAACTTAGTCTTTTAATTTCTTTTTAGGTCGGGACCTTGAACAGACAACATGTATAGAGATGGAATGTACACAATGTAATTTCTTTTGTCATTGTAGGAAATTGACAACTTGATGACAGTTCACGGGCAGTGCATGTTTTGGATTTAATTTATCCGGTGTTACTTTAAAACACATTTATTGATTATTTTCTGATATTGTACATTTTTCAGCACCTGTTTGTAACACAGATTAGTATTTCAATCTCGGAGCGGACATTTTATTGTAGGTTTTTACTGAGATTTGCGGACCTAGCAAGCGATTTTTACGGCATTGCCATTTCTTTTGTCTAGGAAAAGCTTTGAGAGATATCTGCACCAAGTTTTTTTATAAACTTTCAGTACATGTATGCCCTGCTGACTGCAAATTTTGAGGTCGATTGTACTTGTAGTTTCAGAGTACATGTGGATTTTTTTTCAGAAGTGACGCAAGAACAATATTGAATTTCGATTTTTCATGAAACATGATTTATTGATCATGATCATGATTGATTGATTGATTGATTGATTGATTGATCGATTGATTGGTTGATTAGTTGGTTGGTTGGTTAAACACGTTGCTTAAACATGTTGCTTAAACACGTTGGTTAAACACATTGGATAGGCTCAAAATTGGATCCCGTATTTAACGCATGAAACGGAAACATGCATTGATTGATTGTTTGGTTGGTTGGTTAAACACGTTGGTTAAACATGTTGGTTAAACACGTTGGATAAACATATTGGTTAAACACGTTGGCTGGTTAAACACGTTGGATAGGCTCAATTTAAACAAGCGGAAAAAAAACCATCTTGGATCCCGTATTTAACACATGAAACGGAAACATGCATTGATTGGTTGGTTGGTTGGTTGGTTAAACACGTTGGTTAAACATATTGGTGAAACACGTTGGCTGGTTAAACACGTTGGATAGGCTCAATTTAAACAAGCGAAAAAAAAAACCACATCTTGGATCCCGTATTTAACACATAAAACGGAAACATGCATTGATTGGTTGGTTGGTTGGTTGGTTGGTTGGTTAAACATGTTGGTTAAACACGTTGGTTAAACATATTGGTGAAACACGTTGGCTGGTTAAACACGTTGGATAGGCTCAATTTAAACAAGCGAAAAAAAAACACATCTTGGATCCCGTATTTAACATATGAAACGGAAACATGCATTGATTGGTTGGTTGGTTTGTTAAACACGTTGGTTAAACACGTTGGTTAAACATATTGGTTAAACATGTTGGTTAAACACGTTTGATAGGCTCAATTAAAACAAGCGAAAAAAAAGAGACCTTGAATCCCGTATCAAACACATGAAACGGAAACATTGATTGATTGATTGATTGATTGATTGATTGATTGATTGATTGATTGATTGATTGATTGATTGATTGGTTGGTTGGTTGGTTGGTTGGTTGGTTGGTTGGTTGAAATTCAAACACACATAAAACTGCTTAAATAGTGCCAAAACCACATAATTTGATGACCTTGACCTTTGACCTTGTGACTTTCGTCAAGGTCATTGCTCCACAAGGTCATTGCAAAAGACCCTATGGGTCAAGGACCTTTTGTTAAAGAGTTTTGCCTAAAAATGGCTTTTTAAAAACCATCGATGGGAGTTATGTCCCTTACATGATGGTAAAATCAATATAGTCATAATGTAAAAAAGTTGCCCCTTGAAGTACCAAGCATTTTTCACTGCTTAATATTTTTGTATCTATAACTGTTCAAGAATTATAGGGAAATGAAAAACTTATAAAAATCTAAAATATGACCTTGACCTTTGACCTTGACCTAATTTTCTAAGTTAGGATCCAGGGGACTCAAATAAAAACATTCCAGGGTTATACGGTCAACGGTTTATGAGTTAAAAAAACATACCGACAAATTTATTCCGTAAAGGTAGATAACTCCTATAAAATTTAATCGAATCGCTTCGATCCAAATGAGCCAAAAATTAGTGAGGATGTAACGAACAATTTGTAAAAAGAATTTTGTCGCTATCTCTTTTTGGTACGAAGGAGATACACTCTGATGATAAACAGTAAATGGGGAGATAACTCTTACAAAGAAATTGGTTCGGCTTAGCAGGGTGAAATTTAAAAGCGCATAAACTATACGATACAATCTGAGAAATATCAAAGCGACATATTGCGAAACAAACATTTATCGCAAGAACAAAAGTTGGCGGAAAAAAAAAAATAATAATAATAATAATAATAATAATAATCAGAACAAATACAATAAGTCTTTCCACAGAAAAGTGGAAAGACTTAATAATCAGAACAAATACAATAAGTCTTTCCACAGAAAAGTGGAAAGACTTAATTAAAAGCCAATTGTTCAGAGAACAATTGAAGGTCTTTCCACCGGTAAAGATCTACTTTGATATAAAAATATTAAAAATGAGTCTAAAATGTCACTTCCTATGGCTTTATGATGTATAAATATGAATTTAAAGCAAAGGTCAAAATCTAGAACGTCCTAGTAACCAATGACCTTGAGCTCATTTTCAAGGTCACAAACCAAGGACCTCAAATCAAAAGATGCAAGGTCTTATAATATGTATGGATAATGAGTTATATCACTTTATGCATAATTCTAAATATAAGATGGGCGAAAACTCCCATTTATTGTTTACACACCCTTTCAACCAAAATTTATAAGTTACGACATGTCGTAACTAACAATTTAGTAAAAATAACATGTCGATATGTTATACGGTTTTTGAAGAAAAGTGAAAATAAGCCAAAATCAAAATTTATAATATGACCTTGACCTTTGACCTTGACCTAATTTTCATTTTTTTGGACCAAGGACCTTAAATCAAAAGACCCTAGGTCTCTATTACCTTTGGTTTACCAGTTAGAAATGCATATTACTAATATCACGTGAAAAAGGGGGAATAACTCTCATATGGAGTGTTCATATCGCTTTGGTTAAAACAGGACAAATCATGCGAAGGATATAACGAGCAATTTTATAAAATAAATTTGTCGCATTTTTCTACGGTTACGGAGGAGATGCACTCTGATGATAAACAGTAAAAGGGGAGATAACTCTTACAAAGAAAATGGTTCGCCTTAGCAGGGTGAAATTTAAAAGCGCATAAACTATACAATACCATAAGAGAAATATCTTAGCGACATATTGCGAAACAAACATTTATCGCAAGAACAAAATTTGGCGGAAGAAAATAAAAATAATAATAAATATAAATCAATTGCTTTAAAAAAGCAATTGTAGGGGGTCTTTCCCCCTTTAAAATTAATTGAATTGGGGGGGGGGGGGTGTTTGTTTGTTTGTTTGTTTGTTTGTTTGTTTGTTTCTGTATGGGGTCTATATTATTGTTACCGGAGAAGTTTCATGTTTAGTTTGGAAAGTTTTTCTTTTATTTTAGATACAGCGCGCGCGCAAGATTGAGGAGACATCACGTGACGCGGGTTTATATTAAGAAAAACTTAGTCTTTTAATTTCTTTTTAGGTCGGGACCTTGAACAGACAACATGTATAGAGATGGAATGTACACAATGTAATTTCTTTTGTCATTGTAGGAAATTGACAACTTGATGACAGTTCACGGGCAGTGCATGTTTTGGATTTAATTTATCCGGTGTTACTTTAAAACACATTTATTGATTATTTTCTGATATTGTACATTTTTCAGCACCTGTTTGTAACACAGATTAGTATTTCAATCTCGGAGCGGACATTTTATTGTAGGTTTTTACTGAGATTTGCGGACCTAGCAAGCGATTTTTACGGCATTGCCATTTCTTTTGTCTAGGAAAAGCTTTGAGAGATATCTGCACCAAGTTTTTTTATAAACTTTCAGTACATGTATGCCCTGCTGACTGCAAATTTTGAGGTCGATTGTACTTGTAGTTTCAGAGTACATGTGGATTTTTTTTCAGAAGTGACGCAAGAACAATATTGAATTTCGATTTTTCATGAAACATGATTTATTGATCATGATCATGATTGATTGATTGATTGATTGATTGATTGATCGATTGATTGGTTGATTAGTTGGTTGGTTGGTTAAACACGTTGCTTAAACATGTTGCTTAAACACGTTGGTTAAACACATTGGATAGGCTCAAAATTGGATCCCGTATTTAACGCATGAAACGGAAACATGCATTGATTGATTGTTTGGTTGGTTGGTTAAACACGTTGGTTAAACATGTTGGTTAAACACGTTGGATAAACATATTGGTTAAACACGTTGGCTGGTTAAACACGTTGGATAGGCTCAATTTAAACAAGCGGAAAAAAAACCATCTTGGATCCCGTATTTAACACATGAAACGGAAACATGCATTGATTGGTTGGTTGGTTGGTTGGTTAAACACGTTGGTTAAACATATTGGTGAAACACGTTGGCTGGTTAAACACGTTGGATAGGCTCAATTTAAACAAGCGAAAAAAAAAACCACATCTTGGATCCCGTATTTAACACATAAAACGGAAACATGCATTGATTGGTTGGTTGGTTGGTTGGTTGGTTGGTTAAACATGTTGGTTAAACACGTTGGTTAAACATATTGGTGAAACACGTTGGCTGGTTAAACACGTTGGATAGGCTCAATTTAAACAAGCGAAAAAAAAACACATCTTGGATCCCGTATTTAACATATGAAACGGAAACATGCATTGATTGGTTGGTTGGTTTGTTAAACACGTTGGTTAAACACGTTGGTTAAACATATTGGTTAAACATGTTGGTTAAACACGTTTGATAGGCTCAATTAAAACAAGCGAAAAAAAAGAGACCTTGAATCCCGTATCAAACACATGAAACGGAAACATTGATTGATTGATTGATTGATTGATTGATTGATTGATTGATTGATTGATTGATTGATTGATTGATTGATGGTTGGTTGGTTGGTTGGTTGGTTGGTTGGTTGGTTGAAATTCAAACACACATAAAACTGCTTAAATAGTGCCAAAACCACATAATTTGATGACCTTGACCTTTGACCTTGTGACTTTCGTCAAGGTCATTGCTACACAAGGTCATTGCAAAAGACCCTATGGGTCAAGGACCTTTTGTTAAAGAGTTTTGCCTAAAAATGGCTTTTTAAAAACCATCGATGGGAGTTATGTCCCTTACATGATGGTAAAATCAATATAGTCATAATGTAAAAAAGTTGCCCCTTGAAGTACCAAGCATTTTTCACTGCTTAATATTTTTGTATCTATAACTGTTCAAGAATTATAGGGAAATGAAAAACTTATAAAAATCTAAAATATGACCTTGACCTTTGACCTTGACCTAATTTTCTAAGTTAGGATCCAGGGGACTCAAATAAAAACATTCCAGGGTTATACGGTCAACGGTTTATGAGTTAAAAAAACATACCGACAAATTTATTCCGTAAAGGTAGATAACTCCTATAAAATTTAATCGAATCGCTTCGATCCAAATGAGCCAAAAATTAGTGAGGATGTAACGAACAATTTGTAAAAAGAATTTTGTCGCTATCTCTTTTTGGTACGAAGGAGATACACTCTGATGATAAACAGTAAATGGGGAGATAACTCTTACAAAGAAATTGGTTCGGCTTAGCAGGGTGAAATTTAAAAGCGCATAAACTATACGATACAATCTGAGAAATATCAAAGCGACATATTGCGAAACAAACATTTATCGCAAGAACAAAAGTTGGCGGAAAAAAAAAAATAATAATAATAATAATAATAATAATAATCAGAACAAATACAATAAGTCTTTCCACAGAAAAGTGGAAAGACTTAATAATAAATATAAAGCAATTGTTTTGAAAACAATTGTTAGGCAGTCTTTCCCCTCTGATGAATGGATAATTGATTTTTTTTATTGATTGATTTGGAAAAGGGGGGGGGGGGGTATTTGTTTATTTGTTTGTTTGTTTGCTTTGGTATGGGGTCTATATTATTATGTTACCGGAGAAGTTTCATGTTTAGTTTGGAAAGTTTTTCTTTTATTTTAGATACAGCGCGCGCGCAAGATTGAGGAGACATCACGTGACGCGGGTTTATATTAAGAAAAACTTAGTCTTTTAATTTCTTTTTAGGTCGGGACCTTGAACAGACAACATGTATAGAGATGGAATGTACACAATGTAATTTCTTTTGTCATTGTAGGAAATTGACAACTTGATGACAGTTCACGGGCAGTGCATGTTTTGGATTTAATTTATCCGGTGTTACTTTAAAACACATTTATTGATTATTTTCTGATATTGTACATTTTTCAGCACCTGTTTGTAACACAGATTAGTATTTCAATCTCGGAGCGGACATTTTATTGTAGGTTTTTACTGAGATTTGCGGACCTAGCAAGCGATTTTTACGGCATTGCCATTTCTTTTGTCTAGGAAAAGCTTTGAGAGATATCTGCACCAAGTTTTTTTATAAACTTTCAGTACATGTATGCCCTGCTGACTGCAAATTTTGAGGTCGATTGTACTTGTAGTTTCAGAGTACATGTGGATTTTTTTTCAGAAGTGACGCAAGAACAATATTGAATTTCGATTTTTCATGAAACATGATTTATTGATCATGATCATGATTGATTGATTGATTGATTGATTGATTGATCGATTGATTGGTTGATTAGTTGGTTGGTTGGTTAAACACGTTGCTTAAACATGTTGCTTAAACACGTTGGTTAAACACATTGGATAGGCTCAAAATTGGATCCCGTATTTAACGCATGAAACGGAAACATGCATTGATTGATTGTTTGGTTGGTTGGTTAAACACGTTGGTTAAACATGTTGGTTAAACACGTTGGATAAACATATTGGTTAAACACGTTGGCTGGTTAAACACGTTGGATAGGCTCAATTTAAACAAGCGGAAAAAAAACCATCTTGGATCCCGTATTTAACACATGAAACGGAAACATGCATTGATTGGTTGGTTGGTTGGTTGGTTAAACACGTTGGTTAAACATATTGGTGAAACACGTTGGCTGGTTAAACACGTTGGATAGGCTCAATTTAAACAAGCGAAAAAAAAAACCACATCTTGGATCCCGTATTTAACACATAAAACGGAAACATGCATTGATTGGTTGGTTGGTTGGTTGGTTGGTTGGTTAAACATGTTGGTTAAACACGTTGGTTAAACATATTGGTGAAACACGTTGGCTGGTTAAACACGTTGGATAGGCTCAATTTAAACAAGCGAAAAAAAAACACATCTTGGATCCCGTATTTAACATATGAAACGGAAACATGCATTGATTGGTTGGTTGGTTTGTTAAACACGTTGGTTAAACACGTTGGTTAAACATATTGGTTAAACATGTTGGTTAAACACGTTTGATAGGCTCAATTAAAACAAGCGAAAAAAAAGAGACCTTGAATCCCGTATCAAACACATGAAACGGAAACATTGATTGATTGATTGATTGATTGATTGATTGATTGATTGATTGATTGATTGATTGATTGATTGATTGGTTGGTTGGTTGGTTGGTTGGTTGGTTGGTTGGTTGAAATTCAAACACACATAAAACTGCTTAAATAGTGCCAAAACCACATAATTTGATGACCTTGACCTTTGACCTTGTGACTTTCGTCAAGGTCATTGCTACACAAGGTCATTGCAAAAGACCCTATGGGTCAAGGACCTTTTGTTAAAGAGTTTTGCCTAAAAATGGCTTTTTAAAAACCATCGATGGGAGTTATGTCCCTTACATGATGGTAAAATCAATATAGTCATAATGTAAAAAAGTTGCCCCTTGAAGTACCAAGCATTTTTCACTGCTTAATATTTTTGTATCTATAACTGTTCAAGAATTATAGGGAAATGAAAAACTTATAAAAATCTAAAATATGACCTTGACCTTTGACCTTGACCTAATTTTCTAAGTTAGGATCCAGGGGACTCAAATAAAAACATTCCAGGGTTATACGGTCAACGGTTTATGAGTTAAAAAAACATACCGACAAATTTATTCCGTAAAGGTAGATAACTCCTATAAAATTTAATCGAATCGCTTCGATCCAAATGAGCCAAAAATTAGTGAGGATGTAACGAACAATTTGTAAAAAGAATTTTGTCGCTATCTCTTTTTGGTACGAAGGAGATACACTCTGATGATAAACAGTAAATGGGGAGATAACTCTTACAAAGAAATTGGTTCGGCTTAGCAGGGTGAAATTTAAAAGCGCATAAACTATACGATACAATCTGAGAAATATCAAAGCGACATATTGCGAAACAAACATTTATCGCAAGAACAAAAGTTGGCGGAAAAAAAAAAATAATAATAATAATAATAATAATAATAATCAGAACAAATACAATAAGTCTTTCCACAGAAAAGTGGAAAGACTTAATAATCAGAACAAATACAATAAGTCTTTCCACAGAAAAGTGGAAAGACTTAATTAAAAGCCAATTGTTCAGAGAACAATTGAAGGTCTTTCCACCGGTAAAGATCTACTTTGATATAAAAATATTAAAAATGAGTCTAAAATGTCACTTCCTATGGCTTTATGATGTATAAATATGAATTTAAAGCAAAGGTCAAAATCTAGAACGTCCTAGTAACCAATGACCTTGAGCTCATTTTCAAGGTCACAAACCAAGGACCTCAAATCAAAAGATGCAAGGTCTTATAATATGTATGGATAATGAGTTATATCACTTTATGCATAATTCTAAATATAAGATGGGCGAAAACTCCCATTTATTGTTTACACACCCTTTCAACCAAAATTTATAAGTTACGACATGTCGTAACTAACAATTTAGTAAAAATAACATGTCGATATGTTATACGGTTTTTGAAGAAAAGTGAAAATAAGCCAAAATCAAAATTTATAATATGACCTTGACCTTTGACCTTGACCTAATTTTCATTTTTTTGGACCAAGGACCTTAAATCAAAAGACCCTAGGTCTCTATTACCTTTGGTTTACCAGTTAGAAATGCATATTACTAATATCACGTGAAAAAGGGGGAATAACTCTCATATGGAGTGTTCATATCGCTTTGGTTAAAACAGGACAAATCATGCGAAGGATATAACGAGCAATTTTATAAAATAAATTTGTCGCATTTTTCTACGGTTACGGAGGAGATGCACTCTGATGATAAACAGTAAAAGGGGAGATAACTCTTACAAAGAAAATGGTTCGCCTTAGCAGGGTGAAATTTAAAAGCGCATAAACTATACAATACCATAAGAGAAATATCTTAGCGACATATTGCGAAACAAACATTTATCGCAAGAACAAAATTTGGCGGAAGAAAATAAAAATAATAATAAATATAAATCAATTGCTTTAAAAAAGCAATTGTAGGGGGTCTTTCCCCCTTTAAAATTAATTGAATTGGGGGGGGGGGGGTGTTTGTTTGTTTGTTTGTTTGTTTGTTTGTTTGTTTCTGTATGGGGTCTATATTATTGTTACCGGAGAAGTTTCATGTTTAGTTTGGAAAGTTTTTCTTTTATTTTAGATACAGCGCGCGCGCAAGATTGAGGAGACATCACGTGACGCGGGTTTATATTAAGAAAAACTTAGTCTTTTAATTTCTTTTTAGGTCGGGACCTTGAACAGACAACATGTATAGAGATGGAATGTACACAATGTAATTTCTTTTGTCATTGTAGGAAATTGACAACTTGATGACAGTTCACGGGCAGTGCATGTTTTGGATTTAATTTATCCGGTGTTACTTTAAAACACATTTATTGATTATTTTCTGATATTGTACATTTTTCAGCACCTGTTTGTAACACAGATTAGTATTTCAATCTCGGAGCGGACATTTTATTGTAGGTTTTTACTGAGATTTGCGGACCTAGCAAGCGATTTTTACGGCATTGCCATTTCTTTTGTCTAGGAAAAGCTTTGAGAGATATCTGCACCAAGTTTTTTTATAAACTTTCAGTACATGTATGCCCTGCTGACTGCAAATTTTGAGGTCGATTGTACTTGTAGTTTCAGAGTACATGTGGATTTTTTTTCAGAAGTGACGCAAGAACAATATTGAATTTCGATTTTTCATGAAACATGATTTATTGATCATGATCATGATTGATTGATTGATTGATTGATTGATTGATCGATTGATTGGTTGATTAGTTGGTTGGTTGGTTAAACACGTTGCTTAAACATGTTGCTTAAACACGTTGGTTAAACACATTGGATAGGCTCAAAATTGGATCCCGTATTTAACGCATGAAACGGAAACATGCATTGATTGATTGTTTGGTTGGTTGGTTAAACACGTTGGTTAAACATGTTGGTTAAACACGTTGGATAAACATATTGGTTAAACACGTTGGCTGGTTAAACACGTTGGATAGGCTCAATTTAAACAAGCGGAAAAAAAACCATCTTGGATCCCGTATTTAACACATGAAACGGAAACATGCATTGATTGGTTGGTTGGTTGGTTGGTTAAACACGTTGGTTAAACATATTGGTGAAACACGTTGGCTGGTTAAACACGTTGGATAGGCTCAATTTAAACAAGCGAAAAAAAAAACCACATCTTGGATCCCGTATTTAACACATAAAACGGAAACATGCATTGATTGGTTGGTTGGTTGGTTGGTTGGTTGGTTAAACATGTTGGTTAAACACGTTGGTTAAACATATTGGTGAAACACGTTGGCTGGTTAAACACGTTGGATAGGCTCAATTTAAACAAGCGAAAAAAAAACACATCTTGGATCCCGTATTTAACATATGAAACGGAAACATGCATTGATTGGTTGGTTGGTTTGTTAAACACGTTGGTTAAACACGTTGGTTAAACATATTGGTTAAACATGTTGGTTAAACACGTTTGATAGGCTCAATTAAAACAAGCGAAAAAAAAGAGACCTTGAATCCCGTATCAAACACATGAAACGGAAACATTGATTGATTGATTGATTGATTGATTGATTGATTGATTGATTGATTGATTGATTGATTGATTGATTGGTTGGTTGGTTGGTTGGTTGGTTGGTTGGTTGGTTGAAATTCAAACACACATAAAACTGCTTAAATAGTGCCAAAACCACATAATTTGATGACCTTGACCTTTGACCTTGTGACTTTCGTCAAGGTCATTGCTCCACAAGGTCATTGCAAAAGACCCTATGGGTCAAGGACCTTTTGTTAAAGAGTTTTGCCTAAAAATGGCTTTTTAAAAACCATCGATGGGAGTTATGTCCCTTACATGATGGTAAAATCAATATAGTCATAATGTAAAAAAGTTGCCCCTTGAAGTACCAAGCATTTTTCACTGCTTAATATTTTTGTATCTATAACTGTTCAAGAATTATAGGGAAATGAAAAACTTATAAAAATCTAAAATATGACCTTGACCTTTGACCTTGACCTAATTTTCTAAGTTAGGATCCAGGGGACTCAAATAAAAACATTCCAGGGTTATACGGTCAACGGTTTATGAGTTAAAAAAACATACCGACAAATTTATTCCGTAAAGGTAGATAACTCCTATAAAATTTAATCGAATCGCTTCGATCCAAATGAGCCAAAAATTAGTGAGGATGTAACGAACAATTTGTAAAAAGAATTTTGTCGCTATCTCTTTTTGGTACGAAGGAGATACACTCTGATGATAAACAGTAAATGGGGAGATAACTCTTACAAAGAAATTGGTTCGGCTTAGCAGGGTGAAATTTAAAAGCGCATAAACTATACGATACAATCTGAGAAATATCAAAGCGACATATTGCGAAACAAACATTTATCGCAAGAACAAAAGTTGGCGGAAAAAAAAAATAATAATAATAATAATAATAATAATAATCAGAACAAATACAATAAGTCTTTCCACAGAAAAGTGGAAAGACTTAATAATCAGAACAAATACAATAAGTCTTTCCACAGAAAAGTGGAAAGACTTAATTAAAAGCCAATTGTTCAGAGAACAATTGAAGGTCTTTCCACCGGTAAAGATCTACTTTGATATAAAAATATTAAAAATGAGTCTAAAATGTCACTTCCTATGGCTTTATGATGTATAAATATGAATTTAAAGCAAAGGTCAAAATCTAGAACGTCCTAGTAACCAATGACCTTGAGCTCATTTTCAAGGTCACAAACCAAGGACCTCAAATCAAAAGATGCAAGGTCTTATAATATGTATGGATAATGAGTTATATCACTTTATGCATAATTCTAAATATAAGATGGGCGAAAACTCCCATTTATTGTTTACACACCCTTTCAACCAAAATTTATAAGTTACGACATGTCGTAACTAACAATTTAGTAAAAATAACATGTCGATATGTTATACGGTTTTTGAAGAAAAGTGAAAATAAGCCAAAATCAAAATTTATAATATGACCTTGACCTTTGACCTTGACCTAATTTTCATTTTTTTGGACCAAGGACCTTAAATCAAAAGACCCTAGGTCTCTATTACCTTTGGTTTACCAGTTAGAAATGCATATTACTAATATCACGTGAAAAAGGGGGAATAACTCTCATATGGAGTGTTCATATCGCTTTGGTTAAAACAGGACAAATCATGCGAAGGATATAACGAGCAATTTTATAAAATAAATTTGTCGCATTTTTCTACGGTTACGGAGGAGATGCACTCTGATGATAAACAGTAAAAGGGGAGATAACTCTTACAAAGAAAATGGTTCGCCTTAGCAGGGTGAAATTTAAAAGCGCATAAACTATACAATACCATAAGAGAAATATCTTAGCGACATATTGCGAAACAAACATTTATCGCAAGAACAAAATTTGGCGGAAGAAAATAAAAATAATAATAAATATAAATCAATTGCTTTAAAAAAGCAATTGTAGGGGGTCTTTCCCCCTTTAAAATTAATTGAATTGGGGGGGGGGGGTGTTTGTTTGTTTGTTTGTTTGTTTGTTTGTTTGTTTCTGTATGGGGTCTATATTATTGTTACCGGAGAAGTTTCATGTTTAGTTTGGAAAGTTTTTCTTTTATTTTAGATACAGCGCGCGCGCAAGATTGAGGAGACATCACGTGACGCGGGTTTATATTAAGAAAAACTTAGTCTTTTAATTTCTTTTTAGGTCGGGACCTTGAACAGACAACATGTATAGAGATGGAATGTACACAATGTAATTTCTTTTGTCATTGTAGGAAATTGACAACTTGATGACAGTTCACGGGCAGTGCATGTTTTGGATTTAATTTATCCGGTGTTACTTTAAAACACATTTATTGATTATTTTCTGATATTGTACATTTTTCAGCACCTGTTTGTAACACAGATTAGTATTTCAATCTCGGAGCGGACATTTTATTGTAGGTTTTTACTGAGATTTGCGGACCTAGCAAGCGATTTTTACGGCATTGCCATTTCTTTTGTCTAGGAAAAGCTTTGAGAGATATCTGCACCAAGTTTTTTTATAAACTTTCAGTACATGTATGCCCTGCTGACTGCAAATTTTGAGGTCGATTGTACTTGTAGTTTCAGAGTACATGTGGATTTTTTTTCAGAAGTGACGCAAGAACAATATTGAATTTCGATTTTTCATGAAACATGATTTATTGATCATGATCATGATTGATTGATTGATTGATTGATTGATTGATCGATTGATTGGTTGATTAGTTGGTTGGTTGGTTAAACACGTTGCTTAAACATGTTGCTTAAACACGTTGGTTAAACACATTGGATAGGCTCAAAATTGGATCCCGTATTTAACGCATGAAACGGAAACATGCATTGATTGATTGTTTGGTTGGTTGGTTAAACACGTTGGTTAAACATGTTGGTTAAACACGTTGGATAAACATATTGGTTAAACACGTTGGCTGGTTAAACACGTTGGATAGGCTCAATTTAAACAAGCGGAAAAAAAACCATCTTGGATCCCGTATTTAACACATGAAACGGAAACATGCATTGATTGGTTGGTTGGTTGGTTGGTTAAACACGTTGGTTAAACATATTGGTGAAACACGTTGGCTGGTTAAACACGTTGGATAGGCTCAATTTAAACAAGCGAAAAAAAAAACCACATCTTGGATCCCGTATTTAACACATAAAACGGAAACATGCATTGATTGGTTGGTTGGTTGGTTGGTTGGTTGGTTAAACATGTTGGTTAAACACGTTGGTTAAACATATTGGTGAAACACGTTGGCTGGTTAAACACGTTGGATAGGCTCAATTTAAACAAGCGAAAAAAAACACATCTTGGATCCCGTATTTAACATATGAAACGGAAACATGCATTGATTGGTTGGTTGGTTTGTTAAACACGTTGGTTAAACACGTTGGTTAAACATATTGGTTAAACATGTTGGTTAAACACGTTTGATAGGCTCAATTAAAACAAGCGAAAAAAAAGAGACCTTGAATCCCGTATCAAACACATGAAACGGAAACATTGATTGATTGATTGATTGATTGATTGATTGATTGATTGATTGATTGATTGATTGATTGATTGATTGGTTGGTTGGTTGGTTGGTTGGTTGGTTGGTTGGTTGAAATTCAAACACACATAAAACTGCTTAAATAGTGCCAAAACCACATAATTTGATGACCTTGACCTTTGACCTTGTGACTTTCGTCAAGGTCATTGCTACACAAGGTCATTGCAAAAGACCCTATGGGTCAAGGACCTTTTGTTAAAGAGTTTTGCCTAAAAATGGCTTTTTAAAAACCATCGATGGGAGTTATGTCCCTTACATGATGGTAAAATCAATATAGTCATAATGTAAAAAAGTTGCCCCTTGAAGTACCAAGCATTTTTCACTGCTTAATATTTTTGTATCTATAACTGTTCAAGAATTATAGGGAAATGAAAAACTTATAAAAATCTAAAATATGACCTTGACCTTTGACCTTGACCTAATTTTCTAAGTTAGGATCCAGGGGACTCAAATAAAAACATTCCAGGGTTATACGGTCAACGGTTTATGAGTTAAAAAAACATACCGACAAATTTATTCCGTAAAGGTAGATAACTCCTATAAAATTTAATCGAATCGCTTCGATCCAAATGAGCCAAAAATTAGTGAGGATGTAACGAACAATTTGTAAAAAGAATTTTGTCGCTATCTCTTTTTGGTACGAAGGAGATACACTCTGATGATAAACAGTAAATGGGGAGATAACTCTTACAAAGAAATTGGTTCGGCTTAGCAGGGTGAAATTTAAAAGCGCATAAACTATACGATACAATCTGAGAAATATCAAAGCGACATATTGCGAAACAAACATTTATCGCAAGAACAAAAGTTGGCGGAAAAAAAAAAATAATAATAATAATAATAATAATAATAATCAGAACAAATACAATAAGTCTTTCCACAGAAAAGTGGAAAGACTTAATAATCAGAACAAATACAATAAGTCTTTCCACAGAAAAGTGGAAAGACTTAATTAAAAGCCAATTGTTCAGAGAACAATTGAAGGTCTTTCCACCGGTAAAGATCTACTTTGATATAAAAATATTAAAAATGAGTCTAAAATGTCACTTCCTATGGCTTTATGATGTATAAATATGAATTTAAAGCAAAGGTCAAAATCTAGAACGTCCTAGTAACCAATGACCTTGAGCTCATTTTCAAGGTCACAAACCAAGGACCTCAAATCAAAAGATGCAAGGTCTTATAATATGTATGGATAATGAGTTATATCACTTTATGCATAATTCTAAATATAAGATGGGCGAAAACTCCCATTTATTGTTTACACACCCTTTCAACCAAAATTTATAAGTTACGACATGTCGTAACTAACAATTTAGTAAAAATAACATGTCGATATGTTATACGGTTTTTGAAGAAAAGTGAAAATAAGCCAAAATCAAAATTTATAATATGACCTTGACCTTTGACCTTGACCTAATTTTCATTTTTTTGGACCAAGGACCTTAAATCAAAAGACCCTAGGTCTCTATTACCTTTGGTTTACCAGTTAGAAATGCATATTACTAATATCACGTGAAAAAGGGGGAATAACTCTCATATGGAGTGTTCATATCGCTTTGGTTAAAACAGGACAAATCATGCGAAGGATATAACGAGCAATTTTATAAAATAAATTTGTCGCATTTTTCTACGGTTACGGAGGAGATGCACTCTGATGATAAACAGTAAAAGGGGAGATAACTCTTACAAAGAAAATGGTTCGCCTTAGCAGGGTGAAATTTAAAAGCGCATAAACTATACAATACCATAAGAGAAATATCTTAGCGACATATTGCGAAACAAACATTTATCGCAAGAACAAAATTTGGCGGAAGAAAATAAAAATAATAATAAATATAAATCAATTGCTTTAAAAAAGCAATTGTAGGGGGTCTTTCCCCCTTTAAAATTAATTGAATTGGGGGGGGGGGGGGTGTTTGTTTGTTTGTTTGTTTGTTTGTTTGTTTGTTTCTGTATGGGGTCTATATTATTGTTACCGGAGAAGTTTCATGTTTAGTTTGGAAAGTTTTTCTTTTATTTTAGATACAGCGCGCGCGCAAGATTGAGGAGACATCACGTGACGCGGGTTTATATTAAGAAAAACTTAGTCTTTTAATTTCTTTTTAGGTCGGGACCTTGAACAGACAACATGTATAGAGATGGAATGTACACAATGTAATTTCTTTTGTCATTGTAGGAAATTGACAACTTGATGACAGTTCACGGGCAGTGCATGTTTTGGATTTAATTTATCCGGTGTTACTTTAAAACACATTTATTGATTATTTTCTGATATTGTACATTTTTCAGCACCTGTTTGTAACACAGATTAGTATTTCAATCTCGGAGCGGACATTTTATTGTAGGTTTTTACTGAGATTTGCGGACCTAGCAAGCGATTTTTACGGCATTGCCATTTCTTTTGTCTAGGAAAAGCTTTGAGAGATATCTGCACCAAGTTTTTTTATAAACTTTCAGTACATGTATGCCCTGCTGACTGCAAATTTTGAGGTCGATTGTACTTGTAGTTTCAGAGTACATGTGGATTTTTTTTCAGAAGTGACGCAAGAACAATATTGAATTTCGATTTTTCATGAAACATGATTTATTGATCATGATCATGATTGATTGATTGATTGATTGATTGATTGATCGATTGATTGGTTGATTAGTTGGTTGGTTGGTTAAACACGTTGCTTAAACATGTTGCTTAAACACGTTGGTTAAACACATTGGATAGGCTCAAAATTGGATCCCGTATTTAACGCATGAAACGGAAACATGCATTGATTGATTGTTTGGTTGGTTGGTTAAACACGTTGGTTAAACATGTTGGTTAAACACGTTGGATAAACATATTGGTTAAACACGTTGGCTGGTTAAACACGTTGGATAGGCTCAATTTAAACAAGCGGAAAAAAAACCATCTTGGATCCCGTATTTAACACATGAAACGGAAACATGCATTGATTGGTTGGTTGGTTGGTTGGTTAAACACGTTGGTTAAACATATTGGTGAAACACGTTGGCTGGTTAAACACGTTGGATAGGCTCAATTTAAACAAGCGAAAAAAAAAACCACATCTTGGATCCCGTATTTAACACATAAAACGGAAACATGCATTGATTGGTTGGTTGGTTGGTTGGTTGGTTGGTTAAACATGTTGGTTAAACACGTTGGTTAAACATATTGGTGAAACACGTTGGCTGGTTAAACACGTTGGATAGGCTCAATTTAAACAAGCGAAAAAAAAACACATCTTGGATCCCGTATTTAACATATGAAACGGAAACATGCATTGATTGGTTGGTTGGTTTGTTAAACACGTTGGTTAAACACGTTGGTTAAACATATTGGTTAAACATGTTGGTTAAACACGTTTGATAGGCTCAATTAAAACAAGCGAAAAAAAAGAGACCTTGAATCCCGTATCAAACACATGAAACGGAAACATTGATTGATTGATTGATTGATTGATTGATTGATTGATTGATTGATTGATTGATTGATTGATTGATTGGTTGGTTGGTTGGTTGGTTGGTTGGTTGGTTGGTTGAAATTCAAACACACATAAAACTGCTTAAATAGTGCCAAAACCACATAATTTGATGACCTTGACCTTTGACCTTGTGACTTTCGTCAAGGTCATTGCTCCACAAGGTCATTGCAAAAGACCCTATGGGTCAAGGACCTTTTGTTAAAGAGTTTTGCCTAAAAATGGCTTTTTAAAAACCATCGATGGGAGTTATGTCCCTTACATGATGGTAAAATCAATATAGTCATAATGTAAAAAAGTTGCCCCTTGAAGTACCAAGCATTTTTCACTGCTTAATATTTTTGTATCTATAACTGTTCAAGAATTATAGGGAAATGAAAAACTTATAAAAATCTAAAATATGACCTTGACCTTTGACCTTGACCTAATTTTCTAAGTTAGGATCCAGGGGACTCAAATAAAAACATTCCAGGGTTATACGGTCAACGGTTTATGAGTTAAAAAAACATACCGACAAATTTATTCCGTAAAGGTAGATAACTCCTATAAAATTTAATCGAATCGCTTCGATCCAAATGAGCCAAAAATTAGTGAGGATGTAACGAACAATTTGTAAAAAGAATTTTGTCGCTATCTCTTTTTGGTACGAAGGAGATACACTCTGATGATAAACAGTAAATGGGGAGATAACTCTTACAAAGAAATTGGTTCGGCTTAGCAGGGTGAAATTTAAAAGCGCATAAACTATACGATACAATCTGAGAAATATCAAAGCGACATATTGCGAAACAAACATTTATCGCAAGAACAAAAGTTGGCGGAAAAAAAAAATAATAATAATAATAATAATAATAATAATCAGAACAAATACAATAAGTCTTTCCACAGAAAAGTGGAAAGACTTAATAATCAGAACAAATACAATAAGTCTTTCCACAGAAAAGTGGAAAGACTTAATTAAAAGCCAATTGTTCAGAGAACAATTGAAGGTCTTTCCACCGGTAAAGATCTACTTTGATATAAAAATATTAAAAATGAGTCTAAAATGTCACTTCCTATGGCTTTATGATGTATAAATATGAATTTAAAGCAAAGGTCAAAATCTAGAACGTCCTAGTAACCAATGACCTTGAGCTCATTTTCAAGGTCACAAACCAAGGACCTCAAATCAAAAGATGCAAGGTCTTATAATATGTATGGATAATGAGTTATATCACTTTATGCATAATTCTAAATATAAGATGGGCGAAAACTCCCATTTATTGTTTACACACCCTTTCAACCAAAATTTATAAGTTACGACATGTCGTAACTAACAATTTAGTAAAAATAACATGTCGATATGTTATACGGTTTTTGAAGAAAAGTGAAAATAAGCCAAAATCAAAATTTATAATATGACCTTGACCTTTGACCTTGACCTAATTTTCATTTTTTTGGACCAAGGACCTTAAATCAAAAGACCCTAGGTCTCTATTACCTTTGGTTTACCAGTTAGAAATGCATATTACTAATATCACGTGAAAAAGGGGGAATAACTCTCATATGGAGTGTTCATATCGCTTTGGTTAAAACAGGACAAATCATGCGAAGGATATAACGAGCAATTTTATAAAATAAATTTGTCGCATTTTTCTACGGTTACGGAGGAGATGCACTCTGATGATAAACAGTAAAAGGGGAGATAACTCTTACAAAGAAAATGGTTCGCCTTAGCAGGGTGAAATTTAAAAGCGCATAAACTATACAATACCATAAGAGAAATATCTTAGCGACATATTGCGAAACAAACATTTATCGCAAGAACAAAATTTGGCGGAAGAAAATAAAAATAATAATAAATATAAATCAATTGCTTTAAAAAAGCAATTGTAGGGGGTCTTTCCCCCTTTAAAATTAATTGAATTGGGGGGGGGGGGGTGTTTGTTTGTTTGTTTGTTTGTTTGTTTGTTTGTTTCTGTATGGGGTCTATATTATTGTTACCGGAGAAGTTTCATGTTTAGTTTGGAAAGTTTTTCTTTTATTTTAGATACAGCGCGCGCGCAAGATTGAGGAGACATCACGTGACGCGGGTTTATATTAAGAAAAACTTAGTCTTTTAATTTCTTTTTAGGTCGGGACCTTGAACAGACAACATGTATAGAGATGGAATGTACACAATGTAATTTCTTTTGTCATTGTAGGAAATTGACAACTTGATGACAGTTCACGGGCAGTGCATGTTTTGGATTTAATTTATCCGGTGTTACTTTAAAACACATTTATTGATTATTTTCTGATATTGTACATTTTTCAGCACCTGTTTGTAACACAGATTAGTATTTCAATCTCGGAGCGGACATTTTATTGTAGGTTTTTACTGAGATTTGCGGACCTAGCAAGCGATTTTTACGGCATTGCCATTTCTTTTGTCTAGGAAAAGCTTTGAGAGATATCTGCACCAAGTTTTTTTATAAACTTTCAGTACATGTATGCCCTGCTGACTGCAAATTTTGAGGTCGATTGTACTTGTAGTTTCAGAGTACATGTGGATTTTTTTTCAGAAGTGACGCAAGAACAATATTGAATTTCGATTTTTCATGAAACATGATTTATTGATCATGATCATGATTGATTGATTGATTGATTGATTGATTGATCGATTGATTGGTTGATTAGTTGGTTGGTTGGTTAAACACGTTGCTTAAACATGTTGCTTAAACACGTTGGTTAAACACATTGGATAGGCTCAAAATTGGATCCCGTATTTAACGCATGAAACGGAAACATGCATTGATTGATTGTTTGGTTGGTTGGTTAAACACGTTGGTTAAACATGTTGGTTAAACACGTTGGATAAACATATTGGTTAAACACGTTGGCTGGTTAAACACGTTGGATAGGCTCAATTTAAACAAGCGGAAAAAAAACCATCTTGGATCCCGTATTTAACACATGAAACGGAAACATGCATTGATTGGTTGGTTGGTTGGTTGGTTAAACACGTTGGTTAAACATATTGGTGAAACACGTTGGCTGGTTAAACACGTTGGATAGGCTCAATTTAAACAAGCGAAAAAAAAAACCACATCTTGGATCCCGTATTTAACACATAAAACGGAAACATGCATTGATTGGTTGGTTGGTTGGTTGGTTGGTTGGTTAAACATGTTGGTTAAACACGTTGGTTAAACATATTGGTGAAACACGTTGGCTGGTTAAACACGTTGGATAGGCTCAATTTAAACAAGCGAAAAAAAAACACATCTTGGATCCCGTATTTAACATATGAAACGGAAACATGCATTGATTGGTTGGTTGGTTTGTTAAACACGTTGGTTAAACACGTTGGTTAAACATATTGGTTAAACATGTTGGTTAAACACGTTTGATAGGCTCAATTAAAACAAGCGAAAAAAAAGAGACCTTGAATCCCGTATCAAACACATGAAACGGAAACATTGATTGATTGATTGATTGATTGATTGATTGATTGATTGATTGATTGATTGATTGATTGATTGATTGGTTGGTTGGTTGGTTGGTTGGTTGGTTGGTTGGTTGAAATTCAAACACACATAAAACTGCTTAAATAGTGCCAAAACCACATAATTTGATGACCTTGACCTTTGACCTTGTGACTTTCGTCAAGGTCATTGCTCCACAAGGTCATTGCAAAAGACCCTATGGGTCAAGGACCTTTTGTTAAAGAGTTTTGCCTAAAAATGGCTTTTTAAAAACCATCGATGGGAGTTATGTCCCTTACATGATGGTAAAATCAATATAGTCATAATGTAAAAAAGTTGCCCCTTGAAGTACCAAGCATTTTTCACTGCTTAATATTTTTGTATCTATAACTGTTCAAGAATTATAGGGAAATGAAAAACTTATAAAAATCTAAAATATGACCTTGACCTTTGACCTTGACCTATTCTAAGTTAGGATCCAGGGGACTCAAATAAAAACATTCCAGGGTTATACGGTCAACGGTTTATGAGTTAAAAAAACATACCGACAAATTTATTCCGTAAAGGTAGATAACTCCTATAAAATTTAATCGAATCGCTTCGATCCAAATGAGCCAAAAATTAGTGAGGATGTAACGAACAATTTGTAAAAAGAATTTTGTCGCTATCTCTTTTTGGTACGAAGGAGATACACTCTGATGATAAACAGTAAATGGGGAGATAACTCTTACAAAGAAATTGGTTCGGCTTAGCAGGGTGAAATTTAAAAGCGCATAAACTATACGATACAATCTGAGAAATATCAAAGCGACATATTGCGAAACAAACATTTATCGCAAGAACAAAAGTTGGCGGAAAAAAAAAAATAATAATAATAATAATAATAATAATAATCAGAACAAATACAATAAGTCTTTCCACAGAAAAGTGGAAAGACTTAATAATCAGAACAAATACAATAAGTCTTTCCACAGAAAAGTGGAAAGACTTAATTAAAAGCCAATTGTTCAGAGAACAATTGAAGGTCTTTCCACCGGTAAAGATCTACTTTGATATAAAAATATTAAAAATGAGTCTAAAATGTCACTTCCTATGGCTTTATGATGTATAAATATGAATTTAAAGCAAAGGTCAAAATCTAGAACGTCCTAGTAACCAATGACCTTGAGCTCATTTTCAAGGTCACAAACCAAGGACCTCAAATCAAAAGATGCAAGGTCTTATAATATGTATGGATAATGAGTTATATCACTTTATGCATAATTCTAAATATAAGATGGGCGAAAACTCCCATTTATTGTTTACACACCCTTTCAACCAAAATTTATAAGTTACGACATGTCGTAACTAACAATTTAGTAAAAATAACATGTCGATATGTTATACGGTTTTTGAAGAAAAGTGAAAATAAGCCAAAATCAAAATTTATAATATGACCTTGACCTTTGACCTTGACCTAATTTTCATTTTTTTGGACCAAGGACCTTAAATCAAAAGACCCTAGGTCTCTATTACCTTTGGTTTACCAGTTAGAAATGCATATTACTAATATCACGTGAAAAAGGGGGAATAACTCTCATATGGAGTGTTCATATCGCTTTGGTTAAAACAGGACAAATCATGCGAAGGATATAACGAGCAATTTTATAAAATAAATTTGTCGCATTTTTCTACGGTTACGGAGGAGATGCACTCTGATGATAAACAGTAAAAGGGGAGATAACTCTTACAAAGAAAATGGTTCGCCTTAGCAGGGTGAAATTTAAAAGCGCATAAACTATACAATACCATAAGAGAAATATCTTAGCGACATATTGCGAAACAAACATTTATCGCAAGAACAAAATTTGGCGGAAGAAAATAAAAATAATAATAAATATAAATCAATTGCTTTAAAAAAGCAATTGTAGGGGGTCTTTCCCCCTTTAAAATTAATTGAATTGGGGGGGGGGGTGTTTGTTTGTTTGTTTGTTTGTTTGTTTGTTTGTTTCTGTATGGGGTCTATATTATTGTTACCGGAGAAGTTTCATGTTTAGTTTGGAAAGTTTTTCTTTTATTTTAGATACAGCGCGCGCGCAAGATTGAGGAGACATCACGTGACGCGGGTTTATATTAAGAAAAACTTAGTCTTTTAATTTCTTTTTAGGTCGGGACCTTGAACAGACAACATGTATAGAGATGGAATGTACACAATGTAATTTCTTTTGTCATTGTAGGAAATTGACAACTTGATGACAGTTCACGGGCAGTGCATGTTTTGGATTTAATTTATCCGGTGTTACTTTAAAACACATTTATTGATTATTTTCTGATATTGTACATTTTTCAGCACCTGTTTGTAACACAGATTAGTATTTCAATCTCGGAGCGGACATTTTATTGTAGGTTTTTACTGAGATTTGCGGACCTAGCAAGCGATTTTTACGGCATTGCCATTTCTTTTGTCTAGGAAAAGCTTTGAGAGATATCTGCACCAAGTTTTTTTATAAACTTTCAGTACATGTATGCCCTGCTGACTGCAAATTTTGAGGTCGATTGTACTTGTAGTTTCAGAGTACATGTGGATTTTTTTTCAGAAGTGACGCAAGAACAATATTGAATTTCGATTTTTCATGAAACATGATTTATTGATCATGATCATGATTGATTGATTGATTGATTGATTGATTGATCGATTGATTGGTTGATTAGTTGGTTGGTTGGTTAAACACGTTGCTTAAACATGTTGCTTAAACACGTTGGTTAAACACATTGGATAGGCTCAAAATTGGATCCCGTATTTAACGCATGAAACGGAAACATGCATTGATTGATTGTTTGGTTGGTTGGTTAAACACGTTGGTTAAACATGTTGGTTAAACACGTTGGATAAACATATTGGTTAAACACGTTGGCTGGTTAAACACGTTGGATAGGCTCAATTTAAACAAGCGGAAAAAAAACCATCTTGGATCCCGTATTTAACACATGAAACGGAAACATGCATTGATTGGTTGGTTGGTTGGTTGGTTAAACACGTTGGTTAAACATATTGGTGAAACACGTTGGCTGGTTAAACACGTTGGATAGGCTCAATTTAAACAAGCGAAAAAAAAAACCACATCTTGGATCCCGTATTTAACACATAAAACGGAAACATGCATTGATTGGTTGGTTGGTTGGTTGGTTGGTTGGTTAAACATGTTGGTTAAACACGTTGGTTAAACATATTGGTGAAACACGTTGGCTGGTTAAACACGTTGGATAGGCTCAATTTAAACAAGCGAAAAAAAAACACATCTTGGATCCCGTATTTAACATATGAAACGGAAACATGCATTGATTGGTTGGTTGGTTTGTTAAACACGTTGGTTAAACACGTTGGTTAAACATATTGGTTAAACATGTTGGTTAAACACGTTTGATAGGCTCAATTAAAACAAGCGAAAAAAAAGAGACCTTGAATCCCGTATCAAACACATGAAACGGAAACATTGATTGATTGATTGATTGATTGATTGATTGATTGATTGATTGATTGATTGATTGATTGATTGATTGGTTGGTTGGTTGGTTGGTTGGTTGGTTGGTTGGTTGAAATTCAAACACACATAAAACTGCTTAAATAGTGCCAAAACCACATAATTTGATGACCTTGACCTTTGACCTTGTGACTTTCGTCAAGGTCATTGCTCCACAAGGTCATTGCAAAAGACCCTATGGGTCAAGGACCTTTTGTTAAAGAGTTTTGCCTAAAAATGGCTTTTTAAAAACCATCGATGGGAGTTATGTCCCTTACATGATGGTAAAATCAATATAGTCATAATGTAAAAAAGTTGCCCCTTGAAGTACCAAGCATTTTTCACTGCTTAATATTTTTGTATCTATAACTGTTCAAGAATTATAGGGAAATGAAAAACTTATAAAAATCTAAAATATGACCTTGACCTTTGACCTTGACCTAATTTTCTAAGTTAGGATCCAGGGGACTCAAATAAAAACATTCCAGGGTTATACGGTCAACGGTTTATGAGTTAAAAAAACATACCGACAAATTTATTCCGTAAAGGTAGATAACTCCTATAAAATTTAATCGAATCGCTTCGATCCAAATGAGCCAAAAATTAGTGAGGATGTAACGAACAATTTGTAAAAAGAATTTTGTCGCTATCTCTTTTTGGTACGAAGGAGATACACTCTGATGATAAACAGTAAATGGGGAGATAACTCTTACAAAGAAATTGGTTCGGCTTAGCAGGGTGAAATTTAAAAGCGCATAAACTATACGATACAATCTGAGAAATATCAAAGCGACATATTGCGAAACAAACATTTATCGCAAGAACAAAAGTTGGCGGAAAAAAAAAAATAATAATAATAATAATAATAATAATAATCAGAACAAATACAATAAGTCTTTCCACAGAAAAGTGGAAAGACTTAATAATCAGAACAAATACAATAAGTCTTTCCACAGAAAAGTGGAAAGACTTAATTAAAAGCCAATTGTTCAGAGAACAATTGAAGGTCTTTCCACCGGTAAAGATCTACTTTGATATAAAAATATTAAAAATGAGTCTAAAATGTCACTTCCTATGGCTTTATGATGTATAAATATGAATTTAAAGCAAAGGTCAAAATCTAGAACGTCCTAGTAACCAATGACCTTGAGCTCATTTTCAAGGTCACAAACCAAGGACCTCAAATCAAAAGATGCAAGGTCTTATAATATGTATGGATAATGAGTTATATCACTTTATGCATAATTCTAAATATAAGATGGGCGAAAACTCCCATTTATTGTTTACACACCCTTTCAACCAAAATTTATAAGTTACGACATGTCGTAACTAACAATTTAGTAAAAATAACATGTCGATATGTTATACGGTTTTTGAAGAAAAGTGAAAATAAGCCAAAATCAAAATTTATAATATGACCTTGACCTTTGACCTTGACCTAATTTTCATTTTTTTGGACCAAGGACCTTAAATCAAAAGACCCTAGGTCTCTATTACCTTTGGTTTACCAGTTAGAAATGCATATTACTAATATCACGTGAAAAAGGGGGAATAACTCTCATATGGAGTGTTCATATCGCTTTGGTTAAAACAGGACAAATCATGCGAAGGATATAACGAGCAATTTTATAAAATAAATTTGTCGCATTTTTCTACGGTTACGGAGGAGATGCACTCTGATGATAAACAGTAAAAGGGGAGATAACTCTTACAAAGAAAATGGTTCGCCTTAGCAGGGTGAAATTTAAAAGCGCATAAACTATACAATACCATAAGAGAAATATCTTAGCGACATATTGCGAAACAAACATTTATCGCAAGAACAAAATTTGGCGGAAGAAAATAAAAATAATAATAAATATAAATCAATTGCTTTAAAAAAGCAATTGTAGGGGGTCTTTCCCCCTTTAAAATTAATTGAATTGGGGGGGGGGGGGTGTTTGTTTGTTTGTTTGTTTGTTTGTTTGTTTGTTTCTGTATGGGGTCTATATTATTGTTACCGGAGAAGTTTCATGTTTAGTTTGGAAAGTTTTTCTTTTATTTTAGATACAGCGCGCGCGCAAGATTGAGGAGACATCACGTGACGCGGGTTTATATTAAGAAAAACTTAGTCTTTTAATTTCTTTTTAGGTCGGGACCTTGAACAGACAACATGTATAGAGATGGAATGTACACAATGTAATTTCTTTTGTCATTGTAGGAAA
>NC_134839.1:53589440-53621940 GCF_965363235.1 Mytilus galloprovincialis
TTGAAGAAAAGTGAAAATAAGCCAAAATCAAAATTTATAATATGACCTTGACCTTTGACCTTGACCTAATTTTCATTTTTTTGGACCAAGGACCTTAAATCAAAAGATCCTAGGTCTCTATTACCTTTGGTTTACCAGTTAGAAATGCATATTACTAATATCACGTGAAAAAGGGGGAATAACTCTCATATGGAGTGTTCATATCGCTTTGGTTAAAACAGGACAAATCATGCGAAGGATATAACGAGCAATTTTATAAAATAAATTTGTCGCATTTTTCTACGGTTACGGAGGAGATGCACTCTGATGATAAACAGTAAAAGGGGAGATAACTCTTACAAAGAAAATGGTTCGCCTTAGCAGGGTGAAATTTAAAAGCGCATAAACTATACAATACCATAAGAGAAATATCTTAGCGACATATTGCGAAACAAACATTTATCGCAAGAACAAAATTTGGCGGAAGAAAATAAAAATAATAATAAATATAAATCAATTGCTTTAAAAAAGCAATTGTAGGGGGTCTTTCCCCCTTTAAAATTAATTGAATTGGGGGGGGGGTGTTTGTTTGTTTGTTTGTTTGTTTGTTTGTTTGTTTGTTTGTTTCTGTATGGGGTCTATATTATTGTTACCGGAGAAGTTTCATGTTTAGTTTGGAAAGTTTTTCTTTTATTTTAGGTACAGCGCGCGCGCCACATCACGTGACACGGGTTTATATTAAGAAAAACTTAGTCTTTTTATTCCTTTTTAGGTGGGGACTTTGAACAGGCAACATGTATAGAGACGGAATGCACACAATGTAATTTCTTTTGTCATTGTAGGAAATTGACATTTTGATGACAGTTCACAAGCAGTGCATGATTTGGATTTATTTGATCCGGTGTAACTTTAAAACACATTTATTGATTATTTTCTGATAATGTACATTTTTCAGCACCTGTTTGTAACACAGATTAGTATTTCAATCTCGGAGCGGACATTTTATTGTAGGCTTTTACTGAAATTTACGGACCTAGCAAGCAATTTTTACGGCATTGCAATTTCTTTTCTCTAGGAAAAGCTTTGAGAGATATCTGCACCAAGTTTTTTTATAAACTTTTAGTACATGTATGCCCTGCTGACTGCAAATTTTGAGGTCGATTGTATTTGTAGTTTCAGAGTACATGTGGATTTTTTTTTCAGAAGTGACGCAAGAACAATATTAAATTTCAATTTTTCATGAAACATGATTGATTGATCATGATCATGATTGATTGATCATGATTGATTGATCATGATCATGATTGATTGATTGATTGATTGATTAGTTGGTTGGTTGGTTGGTTGGTAAAACACGTTGGATAGGGCCAATTGAAACAGCGAAAAAGAAACAAAAAAGATCTTGGACCCTATATTAAACACACGAGACGGAAACATGATTGATTGATTGGTTGGTTGGTTGGTTGGTTGGTTGGTTAAACACGTTGGATAGGGCCAATTGAAACAGCGAAAAAGAAACAAAGAAGATCTTGGACCCTATATTAAACACACGAGACGAGACGGAAACATGATTGATTGATTGATTGATTGATTGATTGATTGATTGATTGATTGATTGATTGATTGATTGATTGATTGATTGATTGATTGATTGATTGATTGATTGATTGGTTGGTTGGTTGGTTGGTTAAACACGTTGGAAAGGGTCAATTGAAACAGCGAAAAAGAAACAAAGGAGATCTTGAACCCTATATTAAACACATGAGACGGAAACATGATTGATTGATTGATTAATCATGATCATGATTGGTTGATTGATCATGATCATGATTTGTTGATTGATCATTATTGATTGATCATGATTGGTTGGTTGGTTGGTTGGTTGGTTGGTTGGTTGGCAAACACATAAAATTCTTCAAGTCGTGCCCCAAATCACATATGTACATGACATTGACCTTTGACCTTGTGACCTTTGTCAAGGTCATTGCTTCACAATGTCATTGCAAAAGACCCTATGGGTCAAGGACCTTTTGTTTAAGAGTTTTGCCTAATAATGGCTTTTTATAAACCATCAATGGGGGTTATGTCCCTTACATAATGGTGAAACCAATACAGTCATAATGTAACAAAGTTGCCCCTTGAAGTACTGAACATTTTTCACTGCTTAAATTTTCTGTATCTATAACCATTCAAGAATTATAGGGAAATCAAAGACATATGAAAATCTAAAATATGACCTTGACCTTTGACCTTGACCTAATTTTCTAAGTTAGGACCCAGGGGACTCAAATAAAAACATTCCAGGGTTATACGGTTAACGGTTTATGAGTTAAAAAAACATACCGACAAATTTATTCCGTAAAGGTACATAACTCCTATAAAATTTCATCGAATCGCTTCGATCCAAATTAGCCAAAAATTCCTGAAGATGTAACGAACAATTTGTAAAAAGAATTTTGTCGCTTTCTTATTTTGTTACGAAGGAGATGCACACACATGACAAACAGTGAATAGGGAGATAACTCTTACAAAGAAAATGGTTCGGCTTAGCAGGGTGAAATTTAAAAGCGCATAAACTATACGATACCATATGAGAAATATCTAAGCGACATATTGCGAAACAAACATTTATCGCAAGAACAAAATTTGGCGGAAAAAAAAAATAATAATAAATATAAATCAATTGCTTTAAAAAAGCAATTGTAGGTGGTCTTTCCCCCTTTAGAATTAATTGAATTTGGGGGGGGGAGGGTTGTTTGTTTGTTTGATTGTTTGCTTGTTTGTTTGTTTCTGTATGGGGTCTATATTATTGTTACCGGAGAAGTTTCATGTTTAGTTTGGAAAGTTTTTATTTTATTTTAGGTACAGCGCGCGCGCCAGATTGAGGAGACACCACGTGACGCGGGTTTATATTAAGAAAAACTTAGTCTTTTTATTTCTCTTTAGGTCGGGACGTTGGACAGACAACATCTATAGAGATGGAATGTACACAATGTAATTTCTTTTGTCATTGTAGGAAATTGACATCTTGATCACAGTTCACGGGCAGTGCATGTTTTGGATTTAATTGATCCGGTGTAACTTTAAAACACATTTATTGATTATTTTCTGATATTGTACATTTTTCAGTACCTGTTTGTAACACAGATTAGTATTTCAATCTCGGGGCGGACATTTTATTGTAGGTTTTTACTGAGATTTACGGACCTAGCAAGCGATTTTTACGGCATTGCCATTTCTTTTCTCTAGGAAAAACTTTGAGAGATATCTGCACCAAGTTTTTTTTATAAACTTTTAGTACATGTATGCCCTGCTGACTGTAAATTTTGAGGTCGATTGTACTTGTAGTTTCAGAGTACATGTGAATTTTTTTTCAGAAGTGACGCAAGAACAATATTAAATTTCAATTTTTTCATGAAACATGATTGATTGATCATGATCATGATTAATTGATTGATTGATTGATTGATTAGTTGGTTGGTTGGTTGGTTGGTTGGTTGGTTAAACCCGTTGGATAGGGTCAATTGAAACAGCGAAAAAGAAACAAAGAAGATCTTGGACCCTATATTAAACACATGAGACGGAAACATGATTGATTGATCATGATCATGATCATGATTGATTGATTGATCAATTGATTGATTGATTGATTGATTGATTGATTAGTTGGTTGGTTGGTTAAACACGTTGGATAGGGTCAATTGAAACAGCGAAAAAGAAACAAAGATCTTGGACCCTATATTAAACACATGAGCCGGAAACATGATTGATTGATCATGATCATGATCATGATCGATTGATTGATTGATTGATTGAATGATTGATTAGTTGGTTGGTTGGTTAGTTGGTTGGTTGGTTGGTTAAACACGTTGGATAGGGTCAATTGAAACAGCGAAAAAGAAACAAAGATCTTGGACCCTATATTAAACACATGAGACGGAAACATGATTGATTGATCATGATCATGATCATGATCGATTGATTGATTGGTTGATTGATTGATTGATTAGTTGGTTGGTTGGTTAAACACGTTGGATAGGGCCAGTTGAAACAGCGAAAAAGAAACAAAGAAGATCTTGAACCCTATGATAAACACATGAGACGGAAACATGATTGATTGATTGATTGATCATGATCATTATTGGTTGATTGATCATGATCATGATTGATTGATTGGTTGATTGGCAGGCAAACACACATAAAACTCTTCAAGTAGTGCACCAAATCACATATGTACATGACCTTGACCTTTGACCTTGTGACCTTTGTCAAGGTCATTGCTTCACAATGTCATTGCAAAAGACCCTATGGGTCAAGGTCATTTTGTTTAAGAGTTTTGTCTATTAATGGCTTTATATAAACCATCAATGGGGATTATGTCCCTTACACAATGGTAAAACCAATATAGTCATAATGTAACAAAGTTGCCCCTTGAAGTACTAAACATTTTTCACTGCTTAAATTTTCTGTATCTATAACCATTCAAGAATTATAGGAAAATCAAAGACATATGAAAATCTAAAATATGACCTTGACCTTTGACCTTGACCTAATTTTCTAAGTTAGGAATCAGGGGACTCAAATAAAAATATTCCAGGGTTATACGGTTAATGGTTTATGAGTTAAAAAAACATACCGACAAATTTATTCCGTAAAGATAGATAACTCCTATAAAATTTCATCGAATCGCTTCGATCCAAATTAGCCAAAATTTCCTGAGGATGTAACGAACAATTTGTAAAAAGAATTGTGTCGCTTTCTTATTTTGTTACGAAGGAGATGCACACACATGACAAACAGTGAATAGGGAGATAACTCTTACAAAGAAAATGGTTCGGCTTAGCAGGGTGAAATTTGAAAGCGCATAAACTATACGATACAATATGAAAAAAATCTAAGCGACATATTGCGAAACAAACATTTATCGCAAGAACAAAATTTGGCGGAAAAAAAAAAAAAAAATAATAATAATAATAATAATAATAATCAGAACAAAAACAATAAGTCTTTCCACAGAAAAGTGGAAAGACTTAATAATAATAATAATCAGAACAAATACAAATATAAATCAATTGCTTTAAAAAAGCAATTGTAGGTGGTCTTTCCCCCTTTAGAATTAATTGAATTTGGGGGGGGGGAGGGTTGTTTGTTTGTTTGATTGTTTGCTTGTTTGTTTGTTTCTGTATGGGGTCTATATTATTGTTACCGGAGAAGTTTCATGTTTAGTTTGGAAAGTTTTTATTTTATTTTAGGTACAGCGCGCGCGCCAGATTGAGGAGACACCACGTGACGCGGGTTTATATTAAGAAAAACTTAGTCTTTTTATTTCTCTTTAGGTCGGGACGTTGGACAGACAACATCTATAGAGATGGAATGTACACAATGTAATTTCTTTTGTCATTGTAGGAAATTGACATCTTGATCACAGTTCACGGGCAGTGCATGTTTTGGATTTAATTGATCCGGTGTAACTTTAAAACACATTTATTGATTATTTTCTGATATTGTACATTTTTCAGTACCTGTTTGTAACACAGATTAGTATTTCAATCTCGGGGCGGACATTTTATTGTAGGTTTTTACTGAGATTTACGGACCTAGCAAGCGATTTTTACGGCATTGCCATTTCTTTTCTCTAGGAAAAACTTTGAGAGATATCTGCACCAAGTTTTTTTTATAAACTTTTAGTACATGTATGCCCTGCTGACTGTAAATTTTGAGGTCGATTGTACTTGTAGTTTCAGAGTACATGTGAATTTTTTTTCAGAAGTGACGCAAGAACAATATTAAATTTCAATTTTTTCATGAAACATGATTGATTGATCATGATCATGATTAATTGATTGATTGATTGATTGATTAGTTGGTTGGTTGGTTGGTTGGTTGGTTGGTTAAACCCGTTGGATAGGGTCAATTGAAACAGCGAAAAAGAAACAAAGAAGATCTTGGACCCTATATTAAACACATGAGACGGAAACATGATTGATTGATCATGATCATGATCATGATTGATTGATTGATCAATTGATTGATTGATTGATTGATTGATTAGTTGGTTGGTTGGTTAAACACGTTGGATAGGGTCAATTGAAACAGCGAAAAAGAAACAAAGATCTT
Organism: Mytilus galloprovincialis; assembly: GCF_965363235.1. Lineage (NCBI taxonomy): Eukaryota > Metazoa > Mollusca > Bivalvia > Mytilida > Mytilidae > Mytilus > Mytilus galloprovincialis. The sequence goes on from NC_134839.1 coordinate 53,595,537, forward strand.
GGACCCTATATTAAACACATGAGCCGGAAACATGATTGATTGATCATGATCATGATCATGATCGATTGATTGATTGATTGATTGAATGATTGATTAGTTGGTTGGTTGGTTAGTTGGTTGGTTGGTTGGTTAAACACGTTGGATAGGGTCAATTGAAACAGCGAAAAAGAAACAAAGATCTTGGACCCTATATTAAACACATGAGACGGAAACATGATTGATTGATCATGATCATGATCATGATCGATTGATTGATTGGTTGATTGATTGATTGATTAGTTGGTTGGTTGGTTAAACACGTTGGATAGGGCCAGTTGAAACAGCGAAAAAGAAACAAAGAAGATCTTGAACCCTATGATAAACACATGAGACGGAAACATGATTGATTGATTGATTGATCATGATCATTATTGGTTGATTGATCATGATCATGATTGATTGATTGGTTGATTGGCAGGCAAACACACATAAAACTCTTCAAGTAGTGCACCAAATCACATATGTACATGACCTTGACCTTTGACCTTGTGACCTTTGTCAAGGTCATTGCTTCACAATGTCATTGCAAAAGACCCTATGGGTCAAGGTCATTTTGTTTAAGAGTTTTGTCTATTAATGGCTTTATATAAACCATCAATGGGGATTATGTCCCTTACACAATGGTAAAACCAATATAGTCATAATGTAACAAAGTTGCCCCTTGAAGTACTAAACATTTTTCACTGCTTAAATTTTCTGTATCTATAACCATTCAAGAATTATAGGAAAATCAAAGACATATGAAAATCTAAAATATGACCTTGACCTTTGACCTTGACCTAATTTTCTAAGTTAGGAATCAGGGGACTCAAATAAAAATATTCCAGGGTTATACGGTTAATGGTTTATGAGTTAAAAAAACATACCGACAAATTTATTCCGTAAAGATAGATAACTCCTATAAAATTTCATCGAATCGCTTCGATCCAAATTAGCCAAAATTTCCTGAGGATGTAACGAACAATTTGTAAAAAGAATTGTGTCGCTTTCTTATTTTGTTACGAAGGAGATGCACACACATGACAAACAGTGAATAGGGAGATAACTCTTACAAAGAAAATGGTTCGGCTTAGCAGGGTGAAATTTGAAAGCGCATAAACTATACGATACAATATGAAAAAAATCTAAGCGACATATTGCGAAACAAACATTTATCGCAAGAACAAAATTTGGCGGAAAAAAAAAAAAATAATAATAATAATAATAATAATAATAATCAGAACAAAAACAATAAGTCTTTCCACAGAAAAGTGGAAAGACTTAATAATAATAATAATCAGAACAAATACAAATATAAATCAATTGCTTTAAAAAAGCAATTGTAGGTGGTCTTTCCCCCTTTAGAATTAATTGAATTTGGGGGGGGGGGGAGGGTTGTTTGTTTGTTTGATTGTTTGCTTGTTTGTTTGTTTCTGTATGGGGTCTATATTATTGTTACCGGAGAAGTTTCATGTTTAGTTTGGAAAGTTTTTATTTTATTTTAGGTACAGCGCGCGCGCCAGATTGAGGAGACACCACGTGACGCGGGTTTATATTAAGAAAAACTTAGTCTTTTTATTTCTCTTTAGGTCGGGACGTTGGACAGACAACATCTATAGAGATGGAATGTACACAATGTAATTTCTTTTGTCATTGTAGGAAATTGACATCTTGATCACAGTTCACGGGCAGTGCATGTTTTGGATTTAATTGATCCGGTGTAACTTTAAAACACATTTATTGATTATTTTCTGATATTGTACATTTTTCAGTACCTGTTTGTAACACAGATTAGTATTTCAATCTCGGGGCGGACATTTTATTGTAGGTTTTTACTGAGATTTACGGACCTAGCAAGCGATTTTTACGGCATTGCCATTTCTTTTCTCTAGGAAAAACTTTGAGAGATATCTGCACCAAGTTTTTTTTATAAACTTTTAGTACATGTATGCCCTGCTGACTGTAAATTTTGAGGTCGATTGTACTTGTAGTTTCAGAGTACATGTGAATTTTTTTTCAGAAGTGACGCAAGAACAATATTAAATTTCAATTTTTTCATGAAACATGATTGATTGATCATGATCATGATTAATTGATTGATTGATTGATTGATTAGTTGGTTGGTTGGTTGGTTGGTTGGTTGGTTAAACCCGTTGGATAGGGTCAATTGAAACAGCGAAAAAGAAACAAAGAAGATCTTGGACCCTATATTAAACACATGAGACGGAAACATGATTGATTGATCATGATCATGATCATGATTGATTGATTGATCAATTGATTGATTGATTGATTGATTGATTGATTAGTTGGTTGGTTGGTTAAACACGTTGGATAGGGTCAATTGAAACAGCGAAAAAGAAACAAAGATCTTGGACCCTATATTAAACACATGAGCCGGAAACATGATTGATTGATCATGATCATGATCATGATCGATTGATTGATTGATTGATTGAATGATTGATTAGTTGGTTGGTTGGTTAGTTGGTTGGTTGGTTGGTTAAACACGTTGGATAGGGTCAATTGAAACAGCGAAAAAGAAACAAAGATCTTGGACCCTATATTAAACACATGAGACGGAAACATGATTGATTGATCATGATCATGATCATGATCGATTGATTGATTGGTTGATTGATTGATTGATTAGTTGGTTGGTTGGTTAAACACGTTGGATAGGGCCAGTTGAAACAGCGAAAAAGAAACAAAGAAGATCTTGAACCCTATGATAAACACATGAGACGGAAACATGATTGATTGATTGATTGATCATGATCATTATTGGTTGATTGATCATGATCATGATTGATTGATTGGTTGATTGGCAGGCAAACACACATAAAACTCTTCAAGTAGTGCACCAAATCACATATGTACATGACCTTGACCTTTGACCTTGTGACCTTTGTCAAGGTCATTGCTTCACAATGTCATTGCAAAAGACCCTATGGGTCAAGGTCATTTTGTTTAAGAGTTTTGTCTATTAATGGCTTTATATAAACCATCAATGGGGATTATGTCCCTTACACAATGGTAAAACCAATATAGTCATAATGTAACAAAGTTGCCCCTTGAAGTACTAAACATTTTTCACTGCTTAAATTTTCTGTATCTATAACCATTCAAGAATTATAGGAAAATCAAAGACATATGAAAATCTAAAATATGACCTTGACCTTTGACCTTGACCTAATTTTCTAAGTTAGGAATCAGGGGACTCAAATAAAAATATTCCAGGGTTATACGGTTAATGGTTTATGAGTTAAAAAAACATACCGACAAATTTATTCCGTAAAGATAGATAACTCCTATAAAATTTCATCGAATCGCTTCGATCCAAATTAGCCAAAATTTCCTGAGGATGTAACGAACAATTTGTAAAAAGAATTGTGTCGCTTTCTTATTTTGTTACGAAGGAGATGCACACACATGACAAACAGTGAATAGGGAGATAACTCTTACAAAGAAAATGGTTCGGCTTAGCAGGGTGAAATTTGAAAGCGCATAAACTATACGATACAATATGAAAAAAATCTAAGCGACATATTGCGAAACAAACATTTATCGCAAGAACAAAATTTGGCGGAAAAAAAAAAAAAAAATAATAATAATAATAATAATAATAATCAGAACAAAAACAATAAGTCTTTCCACAGAAAAGTGGAAAGACTTAATAATAATAATAATCAGAACAAATACAAATATAAATCAATTGCTTTAAAAAAGCAATTGTAGGTGGTCTTTCCCCCTTTAGAATTAATTGAATTTGGGGGGGGGGAGGGTTGTTTGTTTGTTTGATTGTTTGCTTGTTTGTTTGTTTCTGTATGGGGTCTATATTATTGTTACCGGAGAAGTTTCATGTTTAGTTTGGAAAGTTTTTATTTTATTTTAGGTACAGCGCGCGCGCCAGATTGAGGAGACACCACGTGACGCGGGTTTATATTAAGAAAAACTTAGTCTTTTTATTTCTCTTTAGGTCGGGACGTTGGACAGACAACATCTATAGAGATGGAATGTACACAATGTAATTTCTTTTGTCATTGTAGGAAATTGACATCTTGATCACAGTTCACGGGCAGTGCATGTTTTGGATTTAATTGATCCGGTGTAACTTTAAAACACATTTATTGATTATTTTCTGATATTGTACATTTTTCAGTACCTGTTTGTAACACAGATTAGTATTTCAATCTCGGGGCGGACATTTTATTGTAGGTTTTTACTGAGATTTACGGACCTAGCAAGCGATTTTTACGGCATTGCCATTTCTTTTCTCTAGGAAAAACTTTGAGAGATATCTGCACCAAGTTTTTTTTATAAACTTTTAGTACATGTATGCCCTGCTGACTGTAAATTTTGAGGTCGATTGTACTTGTAGTTTCAGAGTACATGTGAATTTTTTTTCAGAAGTGACGCAAGAACAATATTAAATTTCAATTTTTTCATGAAACATGATTGATTGATCATGATCATGATTAATTGATTGATTGATTGATTGATTAGTTGGTTGGTTGGTTGGTTGGTTGGTTGGTTAAACCCGTTGGATAGGGTCAATTGAAACAGCGAAAAAGAAACAAAGAAGATCTTGGACCCTATATTAAACACATGAGACGGAAACATGATTGATTGATCATGATCATGATCATGATTGATTGATTGATCAATTGATTGATTGATTGATTGATTGATTAGTTGGTTGGTTGGTTAAACACGTTGGATAGGGTCAATTGAAACAGCGAAAAAGAAACAAAGATCTTGGACCCTATATTAAACACATGAGCCGGAAACATGATTGATTGATCATGATCATGATCATGATCGATTGATTGATTGATTGATTGAATGATTGATTAGTTGGTTGGTTGGTTAGTTGGTTGGTTGGTTGGTTAAACACGTTGGATAGGGTCAATTGAAACAGCGAAAAAGAAACAAAGATCTTGGACCCTATATTAAACACATGAGACGGAAACATGATTGATTGATCATGATCATGATCATGATCGATTGATTGATTGGTTGATTGATTGATTGATTAGTTGGTTGGTTGGTTAAACACGTTGGATAGGGCCAGTTGAAACAGCGAAAAAGAAACAAAGAAGATCTTGAACCCTATGATAAACACATGAGACGGAAACATGATTGATTGATTGATTGATCATGATCATTATTGGTTGATTGATCATGATCATGATTGATTGATTGGTTGATTGGCAGGCAAACACACATAAAACTCTTCAAGTAGTGCACCAAATCACATATGTACATGACCTTGACCTTTGACCTTGTGACCTTTGTCAAGGTCATTGCTTCACAATGTCATTGCAAAAGACCCTATGGGTCAAGGTCATTTTGTTTAAGAGTTTTGTCTATTAATGGCTTTATATAAACCATCAATGGGGATTATGTCCCTTACACAATGGTAAAACCAATATAGTCATAATGTAACAAAGTTGCCCCTTGAAGTACTAAACATTTTTCACTGCTTAAATTTTCTGTATCTATAACCATTCAAGAATTATAGGAAAATCAAAGACATATGAAAATCTAAAATATGACCTTGACCTTTGACCTTGACCTAATTTTCTAAGTTAGGAATCAGGGGACTCAAATAAAAATATTCCAGGGTTATACGGTTAATGGTTTATGAGTTAAAAAAACATACCGACAAATTTATTCCGTAAAGATAGATAACTCCTATAAAATTTCATCGAATCGCTTCGATCCAAATTAGCCAAAATTTCCTGAGGATGTAACGAACAATTTGTAAAAAGAATTGTGTCGCTTTCTTATTTTGTTACGAAGGAGATGCACACACATGACAAACAGTGAATAGGGAGATAACTCTTACAAAGAAAATGGTTCGGCTTAGCAGGGTGAAATTTGAAAGCGCATAAACTATACGATACAATATGAAAAAAATCTAAGCGACATATTGCGAAACAAACATTTATCGCAAGAACAAAATTTGGCGGAAAAAAAAAAAAATAATAATAATAATAATAATAATAATAATCAGAACAAAAACAATAAGTCTTTCCACAGAAAAGTGGAAAGACTTAATAATAATAATAATCAGAACAAATACAAATATAAATCAATTGCTTTAAAAAAGCAATTGTAGGTGGTCTTTCCCCCTTTAGAATTAATTGAATTTGGGGGGGGGGGGGAGGGTTGTTTGTTTGTTTGATTGTTTGCTTGTTTGTTTGTTTCTGTATGGGGTCTATATTATTGTTACCGGAGAAGTTTCATGTTTAGTTTGGAAAGTTTTTATTTTATTTTAGGTACAGCGCGCGCGCCAGATTGAGGAGACACCACGTGACGCGGGTTTATATTAAGAAAAACTTAGTCTTTTTATTTCTCTTTAGGTCGGGACGTTGGACAGACAACATCTATAGAGATGGAATGTACACAATGTAATTTCTTTTGTCATTGTAGGAAATTGACATCTTGATCACAGTTCACGGGCAGTGCATGTTTTGGATTTAATTGATCCGGTGTAACTTTAAAACACATTTATTGATTATTTTCTGATATTGTACATTTTTCAGTACCTGTTTGTAACACAGATTAGTATTTCAATCTCGGGGCGGACATTTTATTGTAGGTTTTTACTGAGATTTACGGACCTAGCAAGCGATTTTTACGGCATTGCCATTTCTTTTCTCTAGGAAAAACTTTGAGAGATATCTGCACCAAGTTTTTTTTATAAACTTTTAGTACATGTATGCCCTGCTGACTGTAAATTTTGAGGTCGATTGTACTTGTAGTTTCAGAGTACATGTGAATTTTTTTTCAGAAGTGACGCAAGAACAATATTAAATTTCAATTTTTTCATGAAACATGATTGATTGATCATGATCATGATTAATTGATTGATTGATTGATTGATTAGTTGGTTGGTTGGTTGGTTGGTTGGTTGGTTAAACCCGTTGGATAGGGTCAATTGAAACAGCGAAAAAGAAACAAAGAAGATCTTGGACCCTATATTAAACACATGAGACGGAAACATGATTGATTGATCATGATCATGATCATGATTGATTGATTGATCAATTGATTGATTGATTGATTGATTGATTGATTAGTTGGTTGGTTGGTTAAACACGTTGGATAGGGTCAATTGAAACAGCGAAAAAGAAACAAAGATCTTGGACCCTATATTAAACACATGAGCCGGAAACATGATTGATTGATCATGATCATGATCATGATCGATTGATTGATTGATTGATTGAATGATTGATTAGTTGGTTGGTTGGTTAGTTGGTTGGTTGGTTGGTTAAACACGTTGGATAGGGTCAATTGAAACAGCGAAAAAGAAACAAAGATCTTGGACCCTATATTAAACACATGAGACGGAAACATGATTGATTGATCATGATCATGATCATGATCGATTGATTGATTGGTTGATTGATTGATTGATTAGTTGGTTGGTTGGTTAAACACGTTGGATAGGGCCAGTTGAAACAGCGAAAAAGAAACAAAGAAGATCTTGAACCCTATGATAAACACATGAGACGGAAACATGATTGATTGATTGATTGATCATGATCATTATTGGTTGATTGATCATGATCATGATTGATTGATTGGTTGATTGGCAGGCAAACACACATAAAACTCTTCAAGTAGTGCACCAAATCACATATGTACATGACCTTGACCTTTGACCTTGTGACCTTTGTCAAGGTCATTGCTTCACAATGTCATTGCAAAAGACCCTATGGGTCAAGGTCATTTTGTTTAAGAGTTTTGTCTATTAATGGCTTTATATAAACCATCAATGGGGATTATGTCCCTTACACAATGGTAAAACCAATATAGTCATAATGTAACAAAGTTGCCCCTTGAAGTACTAAACATTTTTCACTGCTTAAATTTTCTGTATCTATAACCATTCAAGAATTATAGGAAAATCAAAGACATATGAAAATCTAAAATATGACCTTGACCTTTGACCTTGACCTAATTTTCTAAGTTAGGAATCAGGGGACTCAAATAAAAATATTCCAGGGTTATACGGTTAATGGTTTATGAGTTAAAAAAACATACCGACAAATTTATTCCGTAAAGATAGATAACTCCTATAAAATTTCATCGAATCGCTTCGATCCAAATTAGCCAAAATTTCCTGAGGATGTAACGAACAATTTGTAAAAAGAATTGTGTCGCTTTCTTATTTTGTTACGAAGGAGATGCACACACATGACAAACAGTGAATAGGGAGATAACTCTTACAAAGAAAATGGTTCGGCTTAGCAGGGTGAAATTTGAAAGCGCATAAACTATACGATACAATATGAAAAAAATCTAAGCGACATATTGCGAAACAAACATTTATCGCAAGAACAAAATTTGGCGGAAAAAAAAAAAAAAAATAATAATAATAATAATAATAATAATCAGAACAAAAACAATAAGTCTTTCCACAGAAAAGTGGAAAGACTTAATAATAATAATAATCAGAACAAATACAAATATAAATCAATTGCTTTAAAAAAGCAATTGTAGGTGGTCTTTCCCCCTTTAGAATTAATTGAATTTGGGGGGGGGGAGGGTTGTTTGTTTGTTTGATTGTTTGCTTGTTTGTTTGTTTCTGTATGGGGTCTATATTATTGTTACCGGAGAAGTTTCATGTTTAGTTTGGAAAGTTTTTATTTTATTTTAGGTACAGCGCGCGCGCCAGATTGAGGAGACACCACGTGACGCGGGTTTATATTAAGAAAAACTTAGTCTTTTTATTTCTCTTTAGGTCGGGACGTTGGACAGACAACATCTATAGAGATGGAATGTACACAATGTAATTTCTTTTGTCATTGTAGGAAATTGACATCTTGATCACAGTTCACGGGCAGTGCATGTTTTGGATTTAATTGATCCGGTGTAACTTTAAAACACATTTATTGATTATTTTCTGATATTGTACATTTTTCAGTACCTGTTTGTAACACAGATTAGTATTTCAATCTCGGGGCGGACATTTTATTGTAGGTTTTTACTGAGATTTACGGACCTAGCAAGCGATTTTTACGGCATTGCCATTTCTTTTCTCTAGGAAAAACTTTGAGAGATATCTGCACCAAGTTTTTTTTATAAACTTTTAGTACATGTATGCCCTGCTGACTGTAAATTTTGAGGTCGATTGTACTTGTAGTTTCAGAGTACATGTGAATTTTTTTTCAGAAGTGACGCAAGAACAATATTAAATTTCAATTTTTTCATGAAACATGATTGATTGATCATGATCATGATTAATTGATTGATTGATTGATTGATTAGTTGGTTGGTTGGTTGGTTGGTTGGTTGGTTAAACCCGTTGGATAGGGTCAATTGAAACAGCGAAAAAGAAACAAAGAAGATCTTGGACCCTATATTAAACACATGAGACGGAAACATGATTGATTGATCATGATCATGATCATGATTGATTGATTGATCAATTGATTGATTGATTGATTGATTGATTGATTAGTTGGTTGGTTGGTTAAACACGTTGGATAGGGTCAATTGAAACAGCGAAAAAGAAACAAAGATCTTGGACCCTATATTAAACACATGAGCCGGAAACATGATTGATTGATCATGATCATGATCATGATCGATTGATTGATTGATTGATTGAATGATTGATTAGTTGGTTGGTTGGTTAGTTGGTTGGTTGGTTGGTTAAACACGTTGGATAGGGTCAATTGAAACAGCGAAAAAGAAACAAAGATCTTGGACCCTATATTAAACACATGAGACGGAAACATGATTGATTGATCATGATCATGATCATGATCGATTGATTGATTGGTTGATTGATTGATTGATTAGTTGGTTGGTTGGTTAAACACGTTGGATAGGGCCAGTTGAAACAGCGAAAAAGAAACAAAGAAGATCTTGAACCCTATGATAAACACATGAGACGGAAACATGATTGATTGATTGATTGATCATGATCATTATTGGTTGATTGATCATGATCATGATTGATTGATTGGTTGATTGGCAGGCAAACACACATAAAACTCTTCAAGTAGTGCACCAAATCACATATGTACATGACCTTGACCTTTGACCTTGTGACCTTTGTCAAGGTCATTGCTTCACAATGTCATTGCAAAAGACCCTATGGGTCAAGGTCATTTTGTTTAAGAGTTTTGTCTATTAATGGCTTTATATAAACCATCAATGGGGATTATGTCCCTTACACAATGGTAAAACCAATATAGTCATAATGTAACAAAGTTGCCCCTTGAAGTACTAAACATTTTTCACTGCTTAAATTTTCTGTATCTATAACCATTCAAGAATTATAGGAAAATCAAAGACATATGAAAATCTAAAATATGACCTTGACCTTTGACCTTGACCTAATTTTCTAAGTTAGGAATCAGGGGACTCAAATAAAAATATTCCAGGGTTATACGGTTAATGGTTTATGAGTTAAAAAAACATACCGACAAATTTATTCCGTAAAGATAGATAACTCCTATAAAATTTCATCGAATCGCTTCGATCCAAATTAGCCAAAATTTCCTGAGGATGTAACGAACAATTTGTAAAAAGAATTGTGTCGCTTTCTTATTTTGTTACGAAGGAGATGCACACACATGACAAACAGTGAATAGGGAGATAACTCTTACAAAGAAAATGGTTCGGCTTAGCAGGGTGAAATTTGAAAGCGCATAAACTATACGATACAATATGAAAAAAATCTAAGCGACATATTGCGAAACAAACATTTATCGCAAGAACAAAATTTGGCGGAAAAAAAAAAAAATAATAATAATAATAATAATAATAATAATCAGAACAAAAACAATAAGTCTTTCCACAGAAAAGTGGAAAGACTTAATAATAATAATAATCAGAACAAATACAAATATAAATCAATTGCTTTAAAAAAGCAATTGTAGGTGGTCTTTCCCCCTTTAGAATTAATTGAATTTGGGGGGGGGGGGAGGGTTGTTTGTTTGTTTGATTGTTTGCTTGTTTGTTTGTTTCTGTATGGGGTCTATATTATTGTTACCGGAGAAGTTTCATGTTTAGTTTGGAAAGTTTTTATTTTATTTTAGGTACAGCGCGCGCGCCAGATTGAGGAGACACCACGTGACGCGGGTTTATATTAAGAAAAACTTAGTCTTTTTATTTCTCTTTAGGTCGGGACGTTGGACAGACAACATCTATAGAGATGGAATGTACACAATGTAATTTCTTTTGTCATTGTAGGAAATTGACATCTTGATCACAGTTCACGGGCAGTGCATGTTTTGGATTTAATTGATCCGGTGTAACTTTAAAACACATTTATTGATTATTTTCTGATATTGTACATTTTTCAGTACCTGTTTGTAACACAGATTAGTATTTCAATCTCGGGGCGGACATTTTATTGTAGGTTTTTACTGAGATTTACGGACCTAGCAAGCGATTTTTACGGCATTGCCATTTCTTTTCTCTAGGAAAAACTTTGAGAGATATCTGCACCAAGTTTTTTTTATAAACTTTTAGTACATGTATGCCCTGCTGACTGTAAATTTTGAGGTCGATTGTACTTGTAGTTTCAGAGTACATGTGAATTTTTTTTCAGAAGTGACGCAAGAACAATATTAAATTTCAATTTTTTCATGAAACATGATTGATTGATCATGATCATGATTAATTGATTGATTGATTGATTGATTAGTTGGTTGGTTGGTTGGTTGGTTGGTTGGTTAAACCCGTTGGATAGGGTCAATTGAAACAGCGAAAAAGAAACAAAGAAGATCTTGGACCCTATATTAAACACATGAGACGGAAACATGATTGATTGATCATGATCATGATCATGATTGATTGATTGATCAATTGATTGATTGATTGATTGATTGATTGATTAGTTGGTTGGTTGGTTAAACACGTTGGATAGGGTCAATTGAAACAGCGAAAAAGAAACAAAGATCTTGGACCCTATATTAAACACATGAGCCGGAAACATGATTGATTGATCATGATCATGATCATGATCGATTGATTGATTGATTGATTGAATGATTGATTAGTTGGTTGGTTGGTTGGTTAAACACGTTGGATAGGGTCAATTGAAACAGCGAAAAAGAAACAAAGATCTTGGACCCTATATTAAACACATGAGACGGAAACATGATTGATTGATCATGATCATGATCATGATCGATTGATTGATTGGTTGATTGATTGATTGATTAGTTGGTTGGTTGGTTAAACACGTTGGATAGGGCCAGTTGAAACAGCGAAAAAGAAACAAAGAAGATCTTGAACCCTATGATAAACACATGAGACGGAAACATGATTGATTGATTGATTGATCATGATCATTATTGGTTGATTGATCATGATCATGATTGATTGATTGGTTGATTGGCAGGCAAACACACATAAAACTCTTCAAGTAGTGCACCAAATCACATATGTACATGACCTTGACCTTTGACCTTGTGACCTTTGTCAAGGTCATTGCTTCACAATGTCATTGCAAAAGACCCTATGGGTCAAGGTCATTTTGTTTAAGAGTTTTGTCTATTAATGGCTTTATATAAACCATCAATGGGGATTATGTCCCTTACACAATGGTAAAACCAATATAGTCATAATGTAACAAAGTTGCCCCTTGAAGTACTAAACATTTTTCACTGCTTAAATTTTCTGTATCTATAACCATTCAAGAATTATAGGAAAATCAAAGACATATGAAAATCTAAAATATGACCTTGACCTTTGACCTTGACCTAATTTTCTAAGTTAGGAATCAGGGGACTCAAATAAAAATATTCCAGGGTTATACGGTTAATGGTTTATGAGTTAAAAAAACATACCGACAAATTTATTCCGTAAAGATAGATAACTCCTATAAAATTTCATCGAATCGCTTCGATCCAAATTAGCCAAAATTTCCTGAGGATGTAACGAACAATTTGTAAAAAGAATTGTGTCGCTTTCTTATTTTGTTACGAAGGAGATGCACACACATGACAAACAGTGAATAGGGAGATAACTCTTACAAAGAAAATGGTTCGGCTTAGCAGGGTGAAATTTGAAAGCGCATAAACTATACGATACAATATGAAAAAAATCTAAGCGACATATTGCGAAACAAACATTTATCGCAAGAACAAAATTTGGCGGAAAAAAAAAAAAAATAATAATAATAATAATAATAATAATAATCAGAACAAAAACAATAAGTCTTTCCACAGAAAAGTGGAAAGACTTAATAATAATAATAATCAGAACAAATACAAATATAAATCAATTGCTTTAAAAAAGCAATTGTAGGTGGTCTTTCCCCCTTTAGAATTAATTGAATTTGGGGGGGGGGGGGAGGGTTGTTTGTTTGTTTGATTGTTTGCTTGTTTGTTTGTTTCTGTATGGGGTCTATATTATTGTTACCGGAGAAGTTTCATGTTTAGTTTGGAAAGTTTTTATTTTATTTTAGGTACAGCGCGCGCGCCAGATTGAGGAGACACCACGTGACGCGGGTTTATATTAAGAAAAACTTAGTCTTTTTATTTCTCTTTAGGTCGGGACGTTGGACAGACAACATCTATAGAGATGGAATGTACACAATGTAATTTCTTTTGTCATTGTAGGAAATTGACATCTTGATCACAGTTCACGGGCAGTGCATGTTTTGGATTTAATTGATCCGGTGTAACTTTAAAACACATTTATTGATTATTTTCTGATATTGTACATTTTTCAGTACCTGTTTGTAACACAGATTAGTATTTCAATCTCGGGGCGGACATTTTATTGTAGGTTTTTACTGAGATTTACGGACCTAGCAAGCGATTTTTACGGCATTGCCATTTCTTTTCTCTAGGAAAAACTTTGAGAGATATCTGCACCAAGTTTTTTTTATAAACTTTTAGTACATGTATGCCCTGCTGACTGTAAATTTTGAGGTCGATTGTACTTGTAGTTTCAGAGTACATGTGAATTTTTTTTCAGAAGTGACGCAAGAACAATATTAAATTTCAATTTTTTCATGAAACATGATTGATTGATCATGATCATGATTAATTGATTGATTGATTGATTGATTAGTTGGTTGGTTGGTTGGTTGGTTGGTTGGTTAAACCCGTTGGATAGGGTCAATTGAAACAGCGAAAAAGAAACAAAGAAGATCTTGGACCCTATATTAAACACATGAGACGGAAACATGATTGATTGATCATGATCATGATCATGATTGATTGATTGATCAATTGATTGATTGATTGATTGATTGATTGATTAGTTGGTTGGTTGGTTAAACACGTTGGATAGGGTCAATTGAAACAGCGAAAAAGAAACAAAGATCTTGGACCCTATATTAAACACATGAGCCGGAAACATGATTGATTGATCATGATCATGATCATGATCGATTGATTGATTGATTGATTGAATGATTGATTAGTTGGTTGGTTGGTTAGTTGGTTGGTTGGTTGGTTAAACACGTTGGATAGGGTCAATTGAAACAGCGAAAAAGAAACAAAGATCTTGGACCCTATATTAAACACATGAGACGGAAACATGATTGATTGATCATGATCATGATCATGATCGATTGATTGATTGGTTGATTGATTGATTGATTAGTTGGTTGGTTGGTTAAACACGTTGGATAGGGCCAGTTGAAACAGCGAAAAAGAAACAAAGAAGATCTTGAACCCTATGATAAACACATGAGACGGAAACATGATTGATTGATTGATTGATCATGATCATTATTGGTTGATTGATCATGATCATGATTGATTGATTGGTTGATTGGCAGGCAAACACACATAAAACTCTTCAAGTAGTGCACCAAATCACATATGTACATGACCTTGACCTTTGACCTTGTGACCTTTGTCAAGGTCATTGCTTCACAATGTCATTGCAAAAGACCCTATGGGTCAAGGTCATTTTGTTTAAGAGTTTTGTCTATTAATGGCTTTATATAAACCATCAATGGGGATTATGTCCCTTACACAATGGTAAAACCAATATAGTCATAATGTAACAAAGTTGCCCCTTGAAGTACTAAACATTTTTCACTGCTTAAATTTTCTGTATCTATAACCATTCAAGAATTATAGGAAAATCAAAGACATATGAAAATCTAAAATATGACCTTGACCTTTGACCTTGACCTAATTTTCTAAGTTAGGAATCAGGGGACTCAAATAAAAATATTCCAGGGTTATACGGTTAATGGTTTATGAGTTAAAAAAACATACCGACAAATTTATTCCGTAAAGATAGATAACTCCTATAAAATTTCATCGAATCGCTTCGATCCAAATTAGCCAAAATTTCCTGAGGATGTAACGAACAATTTGTAAAAAGAATTGTGTCGCTTTCTTATTTTGTTACGAAGGAGATGCACACACATGACAAACAGTGAATAGGGAGATAACTCTTACAAAGAAAATGGTTCGGCTTAGCAGGGTGAAATTTGAAAGCGCATAAACTATACGATACAATATGAAAAAAATCTAAGCGACATATTGCGAAACAAACATTTATCGCAAGAACAAAATTTGGCGGAAAAAAAAAAAAAATAATAATAATAATAATAATAATAATAATCAGAACAAAAACAATAAGTCTTTCCACAGAAAAGTGGAAAGACTTAATAATAATAATAATCAGAACAAATACAAATATAAATCAATTGCTTTAAAAAAGCAATTGTAGGTGGTCTTTCCCCCTTTAGAATTAATTGAATTTGGGGGGGGGGGGGAGGGTTGTTTGTTTGTTTGATTGTTTGCTTGTTTGTTTGTTTCTGTATGGGGTCTATATTATTGTTACCGGAGAAGTTTCATGTTTAGTTTGGAAAGTTTTTATTTTATTTTAGGTACAGCGCGCGCGCCAGATTGAGGAGACACCACGTGACGCGGGTTTATATTAAGAAAAACTTAGTCTTTTTATTTCTCTTTAGGTCGGGACGTTGGACAGACAACATCTATAGAGATGGAATGTACACAATGTAATTTCTTTTGTCATTGTAGGAAATTGACATCTTGATCACAGTTCACGGGCAGTGCATGTTTTGGATTTAATTGATCCGGTGTAACTTTAAAACACATTTATTGATTATTTTCTGATATTGTACATTTTTCAGTACCTGTTTGTAACACAGATTAGTATTTCAATCTCGGGGCGGACATTTTATTGTAGGTTTTTACTGAGATTTACGGACCTAGCAAGCGATTTTTACGGCATTGCCATTTCTTTTCTCTAGGAAAAACTTTGAGAGATATCTGCACCAAGTTTTTTTTATAAACTTTTAGTACATGTATGCCCTGCTGACTGTAAATTTTGAGGTCGATTGTACTTGTAGTTTCAGAGTACATGTGAATTTTTTTTCAGAAGTGACGCAAGAACAATATTAAATTTCAATTTTTTCATGAAACATGATTGATTGATCATGATCATGATTAATTGATTGATTGATTGATTGATTAGTTGGTTGGTTGGTTGGTTGGTTGGTTGGTTAAACCCGTTGGATAGGGTCAATTGAAACAGCGAAAAAGAAACAAAGAAGATCTTGGACCCTATATTAAACACATGAGACGGAAACATGATTGATTGATCATGATCATGATCATGATTGATTGATTGATCAATTGATTGATTGATTGATTGATTGATTGATTAGTTGGTTGGTTGGTTAAACACGTTGGATAGGGTCAATTGAAACAGCGAAAAAGAAACAAAGATCTTGGACCCTATATTAAACACATGAGCCGGAAACATGATTGATTGATCATGATCATGATCATGATCGATTGATTGATTGATTGATTGAATGATTGATTAGTTGGTTGGTTGGTTAGTTGGTTGGTTGGTTGGTTAAACACGTTGGATAGGGTCAATTGAAACAGCGAAAAAGAAACAAAGATCTTGGACCCTATATTAAACACATGAGACGGAAACATGATTGATTGATCATGATCATGATCATGATCGATTGATTGATTGGTTGATTGATTGATTGATTAGTTGGTTGGTTGGTTAAACACGTTGGATAGGGCCAGTTGAAACAGCGAAAAAGAAACAAAGAAGATCTTGAACCCTATGATAAACACATGAGACGGAAACATGATTGATTGATTGATTGATCATGATCATTATTGGTTGATTGATCATGATCATGATTGATTGATTGGTTGATTGGCAGGCAAACACACATAAAACTCTTCAAGTAGTGCACCAAATCACATATGTACATGACCTTGACCTTTGACCTTGTGACCTTTGTCAAGGTCATTGCTTCACAATGTCATTGCAAAAGACCCTATGGGTCAAGGTCATTTTGTTTAAGAGTTTTGTCTATTAATGGCTTTATATAAACCATCAATGGGGATTATGTCCCTTACACAATGGTAAAACCAATATAGTCATAATGTAACAAAGTTGCCCCTTGAAGTACTAAACATTTTTCACTGCTTAAATTTTCTGTATCTATAACCATTCAAGAATTATAGGAAAATCAAAGACATATGAAAATCTAAAATATGACCTTGACCTTTGACCTTGACCTAATTTTCTAAGTTAGGAATCAGGGGACTCAAATAAAAATATTCCAGGGTTATACGGTTAATGGTTTATGAGTTAAAAAAACATACCGACAAATTTATTCCGTAAAGATAGATAACTCCTATAAAATTTCATCGAATCGCTTCGATCCAAATTAGCCAAAATTTCCTGAGGATGTAACGAACAATTTGTAAAAAGAATTGTGTCGCTTTCTTATTTTGTTACGAAGGAGATGCACACACATGACAAACAGTGAATAGGGAGATAACTCTTACAAAGAAAATGGTTCGGCTTAGCAGGGTGAAATTTGAAAGCGCATAAACTATACGATACAATATGAAAAAAATCTAAGCGACATATTGCGAAACAAACATTTATCGCAAGAACAAAATTTGGCGGAAAAAAAAAAAAAATAATAATAATAATAATAATAATAATAATCAGAACAAAAACAATAAGTCTTTCCACAGAAAAGTGGAAAGACTTAATTAAAAACCAATTGTTCAGAGAACAATTGAAAGTCTTTCCACATCAAAGAAATTTTGATAAGAAGACAGTTTCTTCATACTGATGCGAAAAATAATGGTTTAATTATATTAATGAGTGATATAAGGGAGAAAATATGCTACTTCCGGTTAAATGAATGTCACTTCCGGTCTCATATGATAGCTTCTTTCACACTGATTCCAAAAATATATAGTTTCTATATACTTTTGTATGTAGAATGGGAGATAATTGGCCACTTCCGGTTTGTTGGAAGTCATTTTTAGTCTTCAGTAATCAGTTTATGTATTCATATGACAAAATATATGGATTCTGAGTACTTTTTGATTAAAAAAATGCAAAAAAGGCTACTTCCGGTTTTCTCAAGGTCACTTCCGGTAGTCATTTTTCAAGGTCATTTGTCACCTAATCTTTTGTACAAGGTCAAATGCCTTTATAATGAACTTAGTTGAAGTCATAATCAAATAACCTCATATCAAGACATTTGAGGGGCAACAACTCCTATAAGATGCCATTAAATTGTATAAAACTAAATGTAGCATATCTTCATTACAATAAAGCTGACATTTTGCACTTGTTCTTTAGTATGTATCTTTCAAAGTGTCGGAGAAAATGCAAAAACAAGCAAAAGTCAAAATTGAGAACTTGACCTTGACCTTTGACCTTGACCTCCTTTTCTAAGTTAGGACCCAGGGGACTCAAATAAAAACATTCCAGGGTTATACGGTTAACTGTTTATGAGTTAAATGAACATACCGACAAATTTATTTTGTAAAGGTAGATAACTCCTATAAAATTTCATCGAATCGCTTCGATCCAAATTAGCCAAAAATTCCTGAGGAAGTAACGAACAGTTTGTAAAAAGAATTTTGTCGCTATCTTTTTTTGTTACGAAGAAGATGCACACAGAGGGTAAACAGTGAATAGGGAGATAACTCTTACATAGAAAATGGATCGGCTTAGCAGGGTGAAATTTAAAAGCGCATAAACTATACGATACCATATGGGAAATATCTAAGCGACATATTGCGAAAAAAACATTTTGCGCAAGAACAAAATTTGGCGGAAGAAAAAAAAAAAAAAAATAATAATAATAATAATAATTAAAAACCAATTGTTCAGAGAACAATTGAAAGTCTCTCCACACCAAAGAAATTTGGATAAGAAGGTAGTTTCTTCATACTGATGCAATAAATGATGGTTTAATTATCTTTTTGAGTGATATAAGGGAGATAATATGCTACTTCCGGTGAAATGAATGTCACATCCGGTCTCATATGATAGCTTCTTTCACACTGATTCCAAAAATATATAGTTTCTATATACTTTTGTATGTAGAACGGGAGATAATTGGCCACTTCCGTTTTGTTGGAAGTCATTTTTAGTCTTCAGTAATCTGTTCATGTATCTATATGACAAAATATATGGATTCTGAGTACTTTTATGTGAAAAAATTGCAAAAAAAGCTACTTCCGGTTTTCTCGAGGTCACTTCCGGTAGCCATTTTTCAAGGTCATTTGTCACTTAACCTTTTGTATAAGGTCAAATGTCTTTATAATGAACTTAATTGAAGTTATAATCAAATAACCTCATATCAAGACATTTCAGGGGCACCAACTCCTATAAGATGCCATTTAATTGTATAAGACTAAATGTAGCATATCTTCATTACAATAAAGCTGACATTTTGCACTTGTTCTTTTATATGTATCTCTCAAAGTGTCAAAGAAAATGCAAAAACAAGCAAAAGTCACAACTGAGAACTTGACCTTGACCTTTGACCTTGACCTCATTTTCTAAGTTGGGACCTAGGGGAGTCAAATAAAAACATTCCAGGGTTATACGGTTAACTGTTTATGAGTTAAATAAACATACCGACAAATTTATTTTGTAAAGGTAGATAACTCCTATAAAATTTCATCGAATCGCTTTGATTCAAATACGCCAAAAATTACTGAGGATGTAACGAACAATTTGCAAAAAGAATTTTGTCGCTATCTTTTTTTGTTACGAAGGAGATGCACACAGAGGGTAAACAGTGAAAATGGAGATAACTCTTACATAGAAAATGGTTCGGCTTAGCAGGGTGAAATTTAAAAGCGCATAGACTATACGATACCATATGAGAAATATCTAAGCGACATATTGCGAAACAAATATTTTGCGCAAGAACAAAATTTGGCGGAAGAAAAAAAAAAAAAAAATAATAATAATAATAATCAGAACAAATACAATAAGTCTTTCCACAGAAAAGTGGAAAGACTTAATTAAAAACCAATTGTTCAGAGAACAATTGAAAGTCTTTCCACACCAAAGAAATTTTCATAAGAAGATAGTTTTTCATACTGATGCGATAAATGATGGTTTGATTATCTTTTTGAGTGATATAAGGGAGATAATATGCTACTTCCGGTAAAATGAATGTCACATCCGGTCTCATATGATAGCTTCTTTCACACTGATTCCAAAAATATATTGTTTCTATATACTTTTGTATGTAGAATGGGAGATAATTGGCCACTTCCGGTTTGTTGGAAGTCATTTTTAGTCTTCAGTTATCTGTTTTATGTATCTATAGAACAAAATATATGGATTCTGGGTACTTTTAGGTGAAAAAATTGCAAAAAAGCTACTTCCGGTTTTCTAAAGGTCACTTCCGGTGGCCATTGTTCAAGGTCATTTGTCACTCAACCTTTTGTATGAGGTCAAATGTCTTTATAATGAACCTTATTGAAGTTATAATCAAATAACCTCATATCAAGACATATGTAGGGGCAACAACTCCTATAAGATGCCATTTAATTGTATAAGACTAAATGTAGCATATCTTCATTACAATAAAGCTGACATTTTGCACTTGTTCTTTAATATGTATCTTTCAAAGTGTCAGAAAAAATGCAAAAACAAGCAAAAGTCACAATTGAGAACTTGACCTTGACCTTTGACCTTGACCTCATTTTCTAAGTGAGGACCTAGGGGACTCAAATAAAAACATTCCAGGGTTATACGGTTAACTGTTTATGAGTTAAATACACATACCGACAAATTTATTTTGTAAAGGTAGATAACTCCTATAAAATTTCATCGAATCGCTTCGATCAAAATAGGCCAAAAATTACTGAGGATGTAACGAACAATTTGTAAAAAGAATTTTGTCGCTATCTTGTTTTGTTACGAAGGAGATGCACACAGAGTGTAAACAGTGAAAAGGGAGATAACTCTTACATAGAAAATGGTTCGCCTAAGCAGGGTGAAATTTAAAAGCGCATAAACTATACGATACCATATGACAAATATCTAAGCGACATATTGCGAAACAAACATTTTGCGCAAGAACAAAATTTGGCGGAAGAAAAAAATAAAAAAAATAATAATAATCAGAACAAAAACAATAAGTCTTTCCACAGAAAAGTGGAAAGACTTAATAATAATAATAATCAGAACAAATACAATAAGTCTTTTCACAAAAAAGTGAAAAGACTTAATTAAAAACCAATTGTTCAGAGAACAATTGAAAGTCTTTCCACACCACAGAAATTTGGATAAGAAGGTAGTGTCTTCATACTGATGCGATAAATAATGGTTTAATTATCTTTTTGAGTGATATAAGGGAGATAATATGCTACTTCCGGTGAAATGAATGTCACATCTGGTCTCATATGATAGCTTCTTTCACACTGATTGCAAAAATATATAGTTTCTATATACTTTTCTATGTAGAATGGGAGATAATTGGTCACTTCCGGTTTGTTGGAAGTCATTTTTAGTCTTCAGTAATTTGTTCATGTATCTATATGAAAAAATATATGGATTCTGGTTACTTTTATGTAAAAAAAATTGCAAAAAAAGCTACTTCCAGTTTTCTCAAGGTCACTTCCGGTAGCCATTTTTCAAGGTCATTTGTCACTTAACCTTTTGTATCAGGTCAAATGTCTTTATAATGAACTTACTTGAAGTTATAATCAAATAACCTCATATCAAGACATTTCAGGGGCGACAACTCCTATAAGATGCCATCTAATTGTATAAGACTAAATGTAGCATATCTTCATAACAATTAAGCAGACATTTTGCACTTGTTCTTTTATATGTATCTCTCAAAGTGAGTGAGAAAATGCAAAAACAAGCAAAAGTCACAATTGAGAACTTGACCTTGACCTTTGACCTTGACCTCATTTTCTAAGTTAGGACCTAGGGGACTCAAATAAAAACATCCCAGGGTTATACGGTTATCTGTTAATGAGTTAAATAAACATACCGACAAATTTATTTTGTAAAGGAAGATAACTCCTATAAAATTTCATCGAATCGCTTCGATCCAAATACGCCAAAAATTACTGAGGATGTAACGAACAATTTGTAAAAAGAATTTTGTCGCTATCTTTTTTTGTTACGAAGGAGATACGCTTTGATGATAAACAGTGAAAAGGGAGATAACTCTTACAAAGAAAATGGTTCGGCTTAGCAGGGTGAAATTTAAAAGCGCATAAACTATACGATACAATATGAGAAATATCTAAGCGACATATTGCGAAACAAACATTTATCGCAAGAACAAAATTTGGCGGAAAAAAAAAAAAAAATATAAAGCAATTGTTTTGAAAACAATTGTTAGGCAGTCTTTCCCCTCTGATGAATGGATAATTGTTTTTTTTTTATTGATTGATTTGGAAAAAGGGGGGGGGTATTTGTTTGTTTGTTTGTTTTTGTAAAGGGTCTATATTATTATGTTACCGGAGAAGTTTCATGTTTAGTTTGGAAAGTTTTTCTTTTATTTTAGATACAGCGGGCGCGCAAGATTGAGGAGACATCACGTGACGCGGGTTTATATTAAGAAAAACTTAGTCTTTTAATTTCTTTTTAGGTCGGGACCTTGAACAGACAACATGTCTAGAGATGGAATGTACACAATGTTATTTCTTTTGTCATTGTAGGAAATTGACATTTTGATCACAGTTCACCAGCAGTGCATGTTTTGGATTTAATCGATCCGGTGTAACTTTAAAACACATTTAATAATTATTTTTTGATAATGTCCATTTTTCAGCACCTGTTTGTAACACAGATTAGTATTTCAATCTCGGAGCGGACATTTTATTGTAGGTTTTTACTGAGATTGACGGACCTAGCAAGCGATTTTTACGGCATTGCCATTTTTTTTTTCTAGGAAAAGTCTTGAGAGATATCTGCAAAAAGTTTTTTTATGAACCTGCAGTACATGTATGCCCTGCTGACTGCAAATTTTCAGGTCGATTGGACTTGTAGTTTCAGAGAATATGTGGATTTTTTTTCAGAAGAGATGTAAGAACAATAATAAAATAAAAATTTTCTTGAATAATTGAGAGTTTGTTCCTTCAATATACTGTCATAAATAAACAGTCATACATATTGATTGATTGATAAGTTGGTTGATTGATTGGTTGGTTGGTTGGTTTGTTGGTTGGTTGATTAAACACGTTTGATAGGGTCACTTAGAACAAGGGAAAAAAACCTCAAGAGACCTTGCATCCCGTATTAAACGCATGACACGGAAACGTACATTAAGTGATTGATTGGTTGGTTGGTTGGTTAAACACGTTGGTTAAACATGTTGGTTAAACACGTTGGTTAAACACGTTGGCTGGTTAAACACGTTGGATAGGCTCAATTTAAACAAGCGAAAAAAAAAACCCATCTTGGATCCCGTTTTTAACACATGAAACGGAAACATGCATTGATTGGTTGATTGGTTGGTTGGTTGGTTGGTTGGTTGGTTGGTTAAACACGTTGGTTAAACATGTTGGTTAAACACGTTGGTTAAACACGTTGGCTGGTTAAACACGTTTGATAGGCTCAATTTAAACAAGCGAAAAAAAAACCATCTTGGATCCCGTATTTAACACATGAAACGGAAACATGCATTGATTTATTGGTTGGTTGGTTGGTTGGTTGGTTGGTTAAACACGTTGTAAACATGTTGGTTAAACATGTTGGTTAAACACGTAGTTTAAACACGTTGGCTGGTTAAACACGTTTGATAGGCTCAATTTTAACGAGCGAAAAAAAAACATCTCGGATCCCGTATTTAACACATGAAACGGAAACATGCATTGATTTATTGGTTGGTTGGTTGGTTGGTTGGTTAAACACGTTGTAAACATGTTGGTTAAACACGTAGTTTAAACACGTTGGCTGGTTAAACACGTTTGATAGGCTCAATTTAAACAAGCGAAAAAAAAACATCTTGGATCCCGTATTTAACACATGAAACGGAAACATGCATTGATTTATTGGTTGGTTGGTTGGTTGGTTGGTTAAACACGTTGTAAACATGTTGGTTAAACATGTTGGTTAAACACGTAGTTTAAACACGTTGGCTGGTTAAACACGTTTGATAGGCTCAATTTTAACGAGCGAAAAAAAACCATCTCGGATCCCGTATTTAACACATGAAACGGAAACATGCATTGCTTGATTGATTGGTTGGTTGGTTAAACACGTTGGTTAAACACATTGGATAGGCTCAAAATTGGATCCCGTATTTAACACATGAAACGGAAACATGCATTGATTGATTGATTGATTGATTGGTTGATTGATTGGTTGGTTGGTTGGTTAAACACGTTGGTTAAACATGTTGACTAAACACGTTGGTTAAACATATTGGTTAAACACGTTGGTTAAACATATTGGTTAAACACGTTGGCTGGTTAAACACGTTGGATAGGCTCAATTTAAACAAGCTGAAAAAAAACATCTTGGATCCCGTATTTAACACATGAAACGGAAACATGCATTGATTGATTGATTGATTGATTGGTTGGTTGGTTGGTTGGTTGGTTGGTTGAAATTCAAACACACATAAAACTGTTTAAATAGTGCCAAAACCACATAATTTGATGACCTTGACCTTTGACCTTGTGACCTTCGTCAAGGTCATTGCTCCACAAGGTCATTGCAAAAGACCCTATGGGTCAAGGACCTTTTGTTTAAGAGTTTTGCCTAAAAATGGCTTTTTAAAAACCATCGATGGGAGTTATGTCCCTTACATGATGGTAAAATCAATATAGTCATAATGTGAAAAAGTTGCCCCTTGAAGTATTTAACATTTTTCACTGCTTAAATTTTCTGTATCTATAACCATTCAAGAATTATAGGGAAATCAAAGAGATATGAAAATCTAAAATATGACCTTGACCTTTGACCTTGACCTAATTTTCTAAGTTAGGACCCAGGGGACTCAAATAAAAACATTCCAGGGTTATACGGTTAACGGTTTATGAGTTAAAAAAACATACCGACAAATTTATTCCGTAAAGATAGATAACTCCTATAAAATTTCATCGAATCGCTTCGATCCAAATTAGCCAAAATTTTCTGAGGATGTAACGAACAATTTGTAAAAAGAATTTTGTCGCTATCTTTTTTTGTTACGAAGGAGATGCACACACATGATAAACAGTGAATAGGGAGATAACTCTTACAGAGAAAATTGTTCGTCTTAGCAGGGTGAAATTTAAAAGCGCATAAACTATACGATACAATATGAGAAATATCTAAGCGACATATTGCGAAGCAAACATTTATCGCAAGAACAAAATTTGGCGGAAAAAAAAAAATAATAATAATAATAATAATTAAAAACCAATTGTTCAGAGAACAATTGAAAGTCTTTCCACACCAAAGAAAATATGATAAGAAGATAGTTTCTTCATACTGATGCGATTAATAATGGTTTAATTATATTTTTGAGTGATATAAGGGAAATAATATGCTACTTCCGGTGAAATTAATGTCACTTCCGGTCTCATATGATAGCTTCTTTCACACTGATTCCAAAAATATATAGTTTCTATATACTTTTGTATGTAGAATGGGAGATAATTGGTCACTTCCGGTTTGTTGGAAGTCGTTTTAGTCGTCAGTAATCAGTTTATGTATCTATATGACAAAATATATGGATTCTGAGTACTTTTAAATGTAAAAATTGCAAAAAAGGCTACTTCCGGTTTTCTCAAGGTCACTTCCGGTAGTCATTTTTCACGGTCATTTGTCACCTAACCTTTTGTAAAAGGTGAAATGCCTTTATAATGAACTTAGTTCAAGTTATAATCAAATAACCTCATATCATGACATTTCAGGGGCACCAACTCCTATAAGAAACCATTAAATTGTAAAAGACTAAATGTAGCATATCTTCATTACAATAAAGCAGACATTTTGCACTTGTTCTTTTATATGTATCTTTCAAAGTGTCAGAGAAAATGCAAAAACAAGCAAAAGTCACAATTGAGAACTTGACCTTGACCTTTGACCTTGACCTCATTTTCTAAGTTAGGACCTTGGGGCCCCAAATAAAAACATTCCAGGGTTATACGGT